>NC_069733.1:1096967-1359467 GCF_027358585.1 Pangasianodon hypophthalmus | reverse complement strand
TCTCTCTCTCTCCCTTTCTCTCTTTCACACATGCGTGCGCACACACACACACACACACACACACACACTATTCACAGCTGTGACTGACGTCTTGGGGTCTGAAAGCGTTGCTGATGTCAGTGGAAACAAGCTGTAGATGAAATGGCAGACTGTCTGGTTCTAATATGAACATTTTCTTGTGACGTGTTCTTGTTTGTTAGTGCACGTTTTCAGCCATTTTTGTAGAGAAAACCAGGGGTGTTTTTAAATTCCACACAAATATTGAGGATGCACCGGTTGATGACTTGTGATATAACAGTGATGTAAAGCGTGAATATTCAGCATTCTTTACCTAATGGTGCATAAAAATATGATTCTAAAATCTGAATTACTCAGCTCCGGTTCCTCCATTAGAGATGTGCATGAAGTTCCTGAGTTCCTAAAAAGATTCCTGCAGTGGAAACTTGCTCTTAAGCTACTTAGTTACTGAAAAGATTCCTCCATTGGAAACAGTTCCTGAAAAGTGAAAGTATACTTAAAGTTCTTGCCTTCTTGAAAGGTACCTACAGGGGAAATGTGCTGTTAACAGAGTTTCTGAAAAGATTCCTTTGGGGGAATCTTATGGCAGGTTCCCAAGTTTACAAAAAAGGTTCCTGTGGGGGAAACTTGTAGTGAGTTCCTGAGTTCCTATATAAGGTTCTTGCTGTAAAATTTGCCTAAAGATTCCTGCAGTCAAAATGCCCCAGGGACCTGAAAAAAGTTCTGGCGTTCCTGAAAAGGTTCTTACAGTGGAACCACACTGTGTACTATCATGTGTGTTTATTGTATTGTGTTGTTGTGTATTAGTTAGTGTGTACTTCCACATGCTCTCAGGAAATATAAACATATGAACGACCATCGTTGTTTATGCAAACACATACCAACACACTGAGCTACACACTCACAGTGAGACAAACTAACCGATCCACACACGCTCACAGCAACACACACCAACCGATCCACACACACTCACAGCCACAGAGAGTGAGACAGCTTCTGATAGCTAACGGTGACTAATTAACGGAAAGTCGCAGGGAGCAGGATGTCTTAACACTTGACGGGAGCAATCAGGACAAGAGGAGGGAAATTACACACACACACACACGCCGCTGATGAGCGCATGCTGAAATCAGAGAGAGTGTAAGAGAGTGAGAGAGAAGTGTGCAATCAGGATGAGAGGACGGGAAATTACACACATATTCCTGGTCTGATGAAATCCAGGATGAAATCAGTGCGAGACTCAGACATGGAGAGTCACACTGACGACCCACACGTCTTCATATCACCATAAAATGCATGAATACGTGATTTTCCTGCATGTCAGGAGGATTGTGGGAAATGATTGCTAATCTATGCGCAGCAGCAATCAGGGCCGATGTATAATGCATGAGTGTAAAGAGACTCTGAGTCCCGGACCGAAATCTCCACAGAGACAGCGAGCACCATCACTCTTGCATACGATCACCTCTGGTCTACTGTTAACCACCACTGTTACATACAATCACTGTATGTAACACATCACTGTTATTTCCACACTATTTATAAACCTTTTACATCACAGTGCTGCTGAATCCTGGATTCTGATTGGTCAGAAGGTGTTGATTAATTTTCTATAACAGCAGCTCTGAGCGTAGTGCATGTTTATATTAATGTGTAATCATTGATATGGTGAAGTTTTCTACGCTTTCTACGTGGTTTCTTGGTAACATGACAAGCTGCGTTTTTTTTTCTTCTTAGCTTCAAGAGAGAGAAAAATTGAGGCTGGTGAGGGAACGACTGTTTATAGCTGCTATAACATGTGAGAACAGGGACTGACTTGTTTAGCAGGACATTAAATGTAACTGTAAACAGATCAAAAGCACAACGTATAATTCTTTAATAAACACATTTGGCAATAAACAAATTTGGCAAATTGGTGATTAATTCAGCTGCGTGCTACTTTTAAAAAGTTAACTCAAATCCCGATTATCACAGTTCTCTTCCGTCTGTCGCAATTAGTTGAAAATTTTTTAATCTAAATCATAACTTAATAAAAGATACATAGAGAGATAAATGATGATGATTTAATTCCAAGCCCACACAAGCACCTGAAACACATAACGGACACAAGATCATTCATTAAGTGTGTATTTATAGTCTGTAAAAGTCTGTGTGTGTCTGTGTGTGTGAGATTATACTGAGCTATTTACAGGAGACATAAGGATGAGCGCGTCCTCATTTTGTGCAGATTACATTAGAATTTAGATTACATTTCATAAAGTGCAAGATTCTAAATGAGTACACACACACACACACACACACACACACACACACACAAACACGCCTCAGTTTTTGTCGTCGAAAGGAAAACACACACGGGTTCTACTTAAGGAATTCATTTTGACAGCTCTAATGTACACTGATACTGCTACATCACAGTTAGTGTACTATTATTTTATCAGAACAGATGTGTGTGTGTGTGTGTGTGTGTGTGTGTTTTGTGAGTCGGCCATCAGCTGTCGTCTTTGTGCTGTGTTCAAGTGCATCTTTTCACGTTGGCTACCGCTGGTGTGAGTTTGGAGTCTCAGTGACCTCACACACACACACACACACACCGCTGTCAATGTGTACTGGTGTGAGGCAGATTCCTCCAGGTCACTCGACTTTCAGCTTTCACTTCACACCACCACTCCACATAACACACACACACACACACCTCTCTTGACCCTGACCTCAGAAGCAGGACAGCAGCTCCTATTCAGCATGCCAGCAGGCAGAACCAGAGGTCAAAGGTCACAGTGTCTCACGCTCGACTGCCGAAGGAGATGCGGATCAATGAAGGGGTCACGACGCCACACACAAACACACACACACACACTGCAGCTAACATACACACTCCGAAGAGAATTATTAAGAAGAATCTCTCTCTCTCTCTCTCTACATGTCTCTCTCTCTGGCCCTCTGTCCATGTGTCTCTCCGTCTCCTGTCTCTCTCTCTCTCTCAGTGATGTGATTATGATCAGACAGCTCAGCAGTGACTGAATTCCAGCAGGGAGTTTTTTTTTTTGGAAATTGCGATGGAAGTAGAAAGGAGTGGGGGACGAGGGGATGAAGGGGGGTCAGAAACACAGACGGCAGGAGGGGCGCATTGAAAGAAAGGTTAAAGTTCACAGCAACGCCTCCACAGCACGCACACACACACACACCCCTCCCTCACTTGTGGTACGACCCGTCTGGCAGTGCTGCACCGCTAAAGCCATCTGACATTTAAAGGAATGAATTAAAACAACAGAGAGGAGGGGAGAGAGATAGAGGGAGAGAGAGACAGAGAGGGAGGGAGGGAGATAAAGGAGAGAAATCAATTACTCCAGACTTCCCTCAAATTGACCTTTTTCTCTGCCAGCTGCTGGTTGGAAAAATTTCAAAAGCACCAACGGGGCGCCGGCCTCATAACTCTCCCCATCATCACACCATCAGAGAGAGAGAGAGAGAGAGGGAGAGAGAGAGAGGTAGGGGGGACAGCAAGAGAGAAGATGCAAAAAGAGAGGGAGAAAAAAGGGGTGAACAACGATAAAATGATTTGGTAATCCACTTTCACATAAGTGCTCAATTTAGAGGGCAAGAGGGACAGAGGGAGGGAGGGAAAGACAGCGAGAGAGAGAGGCAGAGGCAGAAACAGAAAGAAAGAAAGAAAGAAAGAAAGAAAGAAAGGTAAAGAGTGGACAAGACAGATGCTGGACAGATTGAGTAATCCACTTGCACAGAGACATGTTAGTGGGTATGTGACCTTATTTGTGTGTGTGTGTGTCTGAGAGAGAGAGAGAGAGAGAGAGAGAGAGAGAGAGAGAGACTAATCCCTGATGTGCATCTCTGTTTAAACCCGTCTTTTCCTCTCGTCCTCTGGAAAGCGTTCAGTGTCCCTGCTCTCGTCCTCAATAATCCTGTTACTGTACAACTCTCAAATACACACACACACACACACACACACACACACACACACACTCATTAGAGCTGGTCTGAAAAGTAAACATGATACTGTAGATATATATACTAGTCCATATGAGTTCTGTTACATGCATACAGTCTGCTGCATGTGTGTGTGTGTGTGTGTGTGTGAGATTCGAAAGCGTTGTGCTGATCTATATGATCTCCCAGAGAGGATAACACGGCTCTGATTTTATATCCCAGAGCGTAATAATGAGAGTGCATATTTAATAATGAAGTGTTTATTTATAGTCAGCTTCAGTTCATATGCTAATGAGTGTAAGTACGTGAACGTTCATTAGCTCAGCGCTGATTAACACGCTTGTTTCTGGAAAATGCTTGACATCAATCAAGTGAGTAAAAGGTAAAATCGGTGGAAATGAAGTTTATTAAAACGTCTGACGGGTTTCTCTCCTGGTGTCTGACATCAGTGAGATGACTAATGTGTAGAAATAAAAAAAAACAACAACACAAGTTTAGTCAGTGATTGTTGTATGAAATATCTGATTAATAAGAAATTATGAAGCGTGTCGTTATATTGTGTACAAATCACTTAGTTGTCTTTTTCTGATATCAAAGAAAAAAATCAGACAGTAAAAAATGTTGGTGTGTTAAAGAAAATTTTAAAAAGATTGAGTGGAAGAAGAGTAAAGCATTTTCAGAAGCTATGTTACTCACTCATTCACACACACACACACACACACACACAGACATCTACTTCAGACAGATTAATATCATGTACTTGAAAGAAGACTAATAGAGAGAAGAATAATTTCTAGCATGGATATTGTTCAGCTCAATCGGTCATGTCTTTAATGTAAAAAAAAAAAAAAAAAAAGAGTTAAATTGTAAACCTGCAAATTAGCTAAGAGGGAACTGAAGTGTGATGTGGTGTCTGTTCTACATTGATCTTGTTCAGGAGATCAGTTCTTGTCACTCTGCTGCCCTCTGGTGGATTAAATCTAACACTGACCCAGTGGCAGAACCAGAACCAGAACCTAAACCTCAGTGTGTAATGGATCTTCAGTGTAAATGAAAAGGATCAGAGCGTTGAGTTTGACAGCAAACAGTGAACTATTTAACATTACAGTTATATAAGTATAGAGTCCAACAAACAACAAGCCTTGATGTATGGAGAGCCACCGGTTAAAGATATGCTAAGATTTCAAAATGTTTGTGTTGTTAATATTTTCAGTTTTGTCAGTTGAGGCTCATCCGTGCAGGTTTTGGCCCCAAATGAGAACTAAAAGGCAGAACAAATCCCACTGAAATCCACACAATCAGCACTTCTACTAAGGTATGCTATTACTGATTAATGCCAACGCATACGCTGTTGAATCCTGGATTCTGATTGGTCAGAAGGTGTGGAGATGGAAAGAGTAAGGAGATGTTTATTTAACATTTATGGAAGGAGTCTCCAGTGTCAGAAGTAAAGCTGTAACATTAGGTTTTCAGCATCTTCAGGACAGAAGGGTTTACGTGTTGCGGATTCTCAGTAACGTGACAAGCTGTGTTTTTTGATGAGGGAACAACTGTTTATAGCTGCTATAACGTAAGCGAGAACAGGAACTAACTTGCTTCATGGACGTTAAATGTCAACGAATGGACAAAAAAAGTATGACATGTCTTTATATAAATTATAATTTGGAATTGCTGTCTTGTAAGAGGAATAAAACACTAGAGGACATGCCTTCATTACATGGAAAGGTGCATGTAGTGCACTTTTAAAGTAGTACTTCAGTCAAAAAAAGCTAATTAGGGTTGCAAAAGTGGTTCTGAAAGTGAAATTATGTGCATTAAATCATTTTAAAAGGTAAACTACATTACTGATATTCTGAGAGGGTAAAATCCACACTTTTCTGGTAAACTACAACACAACCTGACACAAACACAACACAAAACCAGGACTGGGTTAGTGTTTTAGCCTGAAAACACAATAAGAAACAGCGAATAAAGTTAGCATTTAAACGAGTCAGTGCGCATTTAAACATGTCTGCTTCTAGCTGTGCCATTTTAACCTTCATTAAAACATTTTAAATCAGATTTGGCTTAAACACAAGACTGAATTCTAGGTCTATATTATGATTATAACACAGCTACAGGACACCAGACTGCTGTGACCTGTGAGGAGGGTGTTATGAAGTGTGTGTGTGTGTGTGTGTGTGTGTGTATATGTGTGTGAAATGGTCAGCAGTTTCTAGGAAACTGGTGACCCGCTGAACTTCGTTTTTTACTTACTTTTTACAAGTAGCGAATTCTCTGTTATTTATTTATATAAATAATGAGCCTGTACGTTAGCAGTGTATGCTAGCTAGCAGTGAAGCTCACTACAAAATGGCCGCAAACCGAAAACTCCATCGAGTCTCCGCCCACTTCCAACTGTCTCATTTAAAACTAAACAAGACCCAGTTTGTGTTAATAAAAATATTTTTAATGCAAATTCTACTGAGTCTTGTGTGTATTTTTAGCTATTAATCGTCTTCTCGTCCACTGTTGCTAACTGCTTTCAGGAGAAAGTAGCTGCTTGCTTAAAAGGTCGTCAGAAGTCGCTTGGTTACGTCATGGTCTCATTTGCATATTCATTGATTCGTTGTGATCATTTGCATAGCAAAACGAGATAAATAGAGAAAGAAGATTTTCTGAAGACAGAACAGAATACAATACAGTTTCATTAGAATAGAAAATAAGTTTAATAAAAGAATAAAATGGGACAAGACGTGCCGTTATAGGAAAATAATCCACAACATGATATTTATGGTCAAATCTCTCTTATGCTAATTATGCATTAAAAATGCTTATTAATAATGCATTTGTTAAGGGTAAGATATTTACATATAACAGTAGTTGTTTTAATAGCAATTCTTTTTAGTCGATTAGGTTTTTTAAATATACATGTTAACTATTTTCTTTTGTTTGAGTTGAATAGGGTTTATAAATATACATGTTAATTATTTTCTTATAACATTTAATCACATTTCAGATTTACATTTATTGTGCATAATACTTTTGCATAGCACTCATATCTTCAGCTGGTAATTTTAATCTCAATACTTACAAAATGCCCCTTTCCTACTGTCTTTCAGGCTAACTTGCTAATCGCTACTGGCTGTTGATATTCCCAAATGATACATAATAATAATAATAATAATAATAATAATAATAATAATAATAATAATAAACAACCGCATTCAGTCAGGATAAACCAATGATCTTATTTATTTTGAAATTTAAAGTTAGTTTAAATAAGTAAGAGATCCCACACTGTATTAGCTATCCAGCTAGCTATGATGTTTATCTAAAAACACAGCTAGCAAGCTAAATCAAGCTAAAGCAAGTAGGATGATGTCATTTTTGTATCTTATCTATAGTGGTGAAATGTGTGTCCACTCTGTTCTTCATCAGTGCTGTAATCACAGGTAACATATATAATACTGTTAGTATAGCTATAATGTTCTTCTGTAGTGTGTGTGTGTGTGTGTTCAGTAGATCGTCAGTATTTGGTGAGGATGTCGAGGACGTTGTGTGTCAGTGAGGTGGGCGAGTGCATCAGGACACCCGGCGCTCCGATACTCGTCTCCCAGCAGTCAAATCCGACCTGCTTCAGCTCCTCCACCACGTCTCGCACCACGGACTCGTCTGTCTCTGGAAGAACAATGTGGAAAAACCAGCTAATACAAATATGGAGTGTATAATTGATTATGATGTATATATATTCATTCAACACACTACTGTTAGCAACACACTCTTGTTGTCAGCGACGTTAGAGGTTTCTTAATGATTTACCACCACATCTGAGGTAAATGTTTATATTCCTGTTATTTCTGTCTTGTCTCACTGTGGCTTTACATTCTTCATATAAAGAACATCACAGCTACGTGCTAGCTACATAAATCATTAGCCTAGCAACAATGTTCTCACTTGAACAGTGATGTGTTAAATACATCATCCTGACAATATCGTGAATATAAACATGTTAAATCTAAAATATTATCACTGGCAAATTACTGTGGTATAAAAGCAGTAAATCACATTGGGAAGTGCTGTGAGACAAATAATCAACTTTGGGGGCAGTAATAATAACTCTGCTACATCACGCCACCCTGCTGTTGATCATTCTTTTATTCTTTACTTAATATATCCTACAATTATTACGCTCTTTTCAGGGTGGATAACATGAAACATTTTTCAATCACGTTACTGAGTAATACAGATACAGGAAAAATTTTTTTTGAGATGTTCTGTATACATACGATCTTAGATGCAGTGATGTTCTCCAACCACCGTAACCACACTGAGGTGACACCACAACCTGGTGTGTGTGTGTGTGTGTGTGTGTGTGTGTGTGTGTGTGTGTGTTATAGACAGTGGTGTGCAGGTGACAGCTGACAGTTTTAGTCAACCAGATGCTCCAGTACAAAACTAAAGAACTTCAGAAACAGTTCAAATGCACTGATTTATAGGAGTTCAGGTTCTTGATGTCAGATGTTTCTACCCGTGTGTGTGTGTGTGTGTGTGTGTTGGTGTAGTTTCTGACCTGGCGTGAGCAGTGTGATGGCGCAGCCTCCTCCCCCCGCTCCAGTCAGTTTGCTGTGAAGGCCGTGGGTGAGTGTGACCTGGCACAGCGTGTTCAGAGACGTGTGACCGACGCCCATCACGTTCAGGTGGTGCTGGTTGATGTCTATTAAATCCTGAGGAGAAAAATAATGTGTGCGTATGATGGAGAAATGAGGAGGAAAAGAAATGAAACATTTTAGGAAAATAGTATTATAAAATCTGAACAACACCACTGAACATCATGTTATCATTATCATTAAATGACAAATTTCAGCATTATTTTTTCACATTTTGGGTAGACATCCTCAACATTATATTATATTCTTGTATATGAAGGGAAAATGAACATGTGTAACATGAAACAATTGATTTGTATGACCTTAAAACACACAGTAAATACACTGGTACTTGTGAGAATAGTCCTTGTTGTTGTTTTGTCCTAACTCCTGGTGAGCGGTACTTGTGTGTACCTCCAGCGTGCTGTAGTGTTTGGCTGAAGCTCCCTCTGTAGCCATCTCAGCAAGTGTGCGCTCACAGATTTGTGACACAGCATCCACTGACTCCAGCACGGGTGCCATCACAGACGGGTACTGCACGATACACAGAGAGGGTTTCAGATCATCAGCACGCACACACACACACACACACCATTAACAAACTGTTTTTTCTAATAGTGTGTGCATTAACTGGATATGTGTTTGTACAAACTCCAATGTATTGATCATTATTTTCTTTGTAATATCTAGAAACAGGTGTCAGGTGTTTGACAGTTAACTTTTTGGTACTTCATACACTCTTAGAAAAAGGGGTTCTTTTGGCCTCCTAAAATGGTGCTACTCGGAGCGCTTTCTGTTATGAAAACACTGTTGTTTGCTTCTACACAGAACCTTTAAGGTTCCTCCAGAGGAACAACTGAAGAAGCTTTAAGAAGTGAAACGATTCACCTGGTTAATTCTGTCCTTCACTCGGGAAACAAGGAGTTTGGTACTGCGTGGTACTTTAGTGTTGGTGAGAAGTATCCTCAGTGTGGGCACTCTGCAGGAACACACACACACACACACTAAAGTGAAGTGTATTTTCTCACAGTGATAAAGCAGCACAGGTTTATTCCACCATTTAATTACAGTTTCGCAAAAAAAAGCAGAGGACATGTTGTCCTTGAGTGTGTGTGTGTGTGTGTGTGCGCGTGTGTATGAGTTTGGAGGTGAAGAGTGTGTTTACCTGCTCAGTGGCGTAATTTTCCCAGCATGGTACCGCAGAAAGCCCCCTGCCGACACACAGACACACAGCGTGAAGCTTCAGCAAATCAAACGTTCCACTTTTTTAGCAGAAAAATCGCAGTTTCTCTTCAAGTGCACAACTCTAAACAGTATAAAATGATTAAATAAACGATAATGTGACGATTAAGACATGATGATAAGTTTGTCAGATTTTATTCTCCTCAGCAGCACTGTGAAGTCAGTTCTGTTCCTTTAGCAGCAGAAGCACTTTAGAAGCACAATATACCCAGAATGCTTTGCAGCCATTGACTGTTATAGCATGAGTAAAAATAAACCTAAAACGAATTAATATGGCAAGACTAAAGATTTCTAAATGACTAAAAGTCTGACTTAATTTTTAAAAAAAAAACTGTATGAAAAGAACACTGTATAAGTGATAACAGAACTGGAGCTGATTTGGATTGTGTCGGGTCGTATGTGTATAAATATGTACGTTATGTCATGTGTTAGATATTCATCTACACCTGAGATTTAGTTTTTGTTCGTTTTACTGTACACCAGTGTTTATGTATAATCACAACACTGAAATGGAAACTGGACCTGGATTTACCACGACTGAGGATTTATTTTAAACTCTTTAAAACGTTTAATTGTGAGTTGCCTTGAGTGAAATCATTAAATCCATTTTTATAAAGTGAGAGTTATTATTAGTAATAAGAGCACTGAGCCTCACCCCACGTTCCCACAGCGTTGTCTACTCCTGACGGGTTGCCATGTATGATCTTTTCACCCTGAAACGCCCAGTTATTGATCAGCTCCAGTTCCTGTTCACTCCACCTGAAACACACAACACACTCCTGAGGTTTGGTTTGAACCGTAACATGTGTACGCTCGTGTGTAAATCTCTACTGCTCTTAGTCAATAAGAACACGTGACTAAATTTGCAGAAGTCTAATACAGAATACAGCAACATTGTGTGTGAGAGAGAGAGAGAGAGAGAGTGAGAGTGAGAGAGAGAGTGAGACCTGGCTGTCTCCTGGCTCTGTGTGAGAGAGTGAGAGAGCGAGTGAGAGAGAGACCTGGCTGTGTCCTGGCTCTGTGTGAGAGAGTGAGAGAGCGAGTGAGAGAGAGACCTGGCTGTCTCCTGGCTCTGTGTGAGAGAGTGAGAGAGCGAGTGAGAGAGAGACCTGGCTGTGTCCTGGCTCTGTGTGAGAGAGTGAGAGAGCGAGTGAGAGAGAGACCTGGCTGTCTCCTGGCTCTGTGTGAGAGAGTGAGAGAGCGAGTGAGAGAGAGACCTGGCTGTGTCCTGGCTCTGTGTGAGAGAGTGAGAGAGCGAGTGAGAGAGAGACCTGGCTGTGTCCTGGCTCTGTGTGAGAGAGTGAGAGAGCGAGTGAGAGAGAGACCTGGCTGTGTCCTGGCTCTGTGTGAGAGAGTGAGAGAGCGAGTGAGAGAGAGACCTGGCTGTCTCCTGGCTCTGTGTGAGAGAGTGAGAGAGCGAGTGAGAGAGAGACCTGGCTGTCTCCTGGCTCTGTGTGAGAGGAGAGCTGATGGTTCCTCTGGCGGCGAGCAGAGCAGCAGAGACACACACACTGTACGCAGCGCTGGAGCCCAAACCTGCTCCTGTAGGCAGCTCAGACCACACACACACCTTCAGACTGGGCAGGACTCTGGGGTTAAACACACACACACTGTGTGATGGACACAGAACTTGTCATTACACCTTTAATTAAATCACCTTACAACTTTATAAAAGAGCGTTCTTGATGTAAACAGAGCAAACTGAACATCGGAGGAAAATCATTTTAAGAACATTTTTAATAAAATAACATTTATAAAATGCAAAGAGGGCCATCATTAGCAGCAGGATCTTCTTCTGCCCAAGAAGGGCTTGTACACAAGCAAGGACTTCTCTGTTATCATGACATCATATTTTGTCATATCACTCATAAACTAATCTGCTAAAGATTAAAGCAGAGGGTCATTAGGATGTGGGAGGTGGACTAGCTCTTACTCGGAGTGGGCGAACACACACAGGTAGGTGTAGAGGAAGGCCAGCACTGCCATGCTCCTGGTGTCTGTGGATCCATCAGCGATGGCTGTAAATTCCCTCAGCTTCCTCACGAGCTCCGTGTCCAGCTCTGTAGAGCTCCTACACTCACCTTCACACCATCAGGGGAAACACACACACACACACTGAGTGGACTCATACACCAGGGCTGTGTCCATGTACAGATACGATGGTGTATGTACACACACGTGAGTGTGAATTGATCAGCTCTACCTTTACAGTGAGACAGAAGCGGTTTCAGCACACTGACGTCCCAGCTCAGGAACGTGTCGATGTTGGGCAGACTGATGGACACTTCAGCTGTAGACGTGACCTGCAGCCGCAGATACGTGCGCAGGTTCAAGCTCACAGCCAACGCAACCTGTTTAAGAACATTAACAGGAAATCTGTTTTAACAAACCTTTAACCTCAGCTCGACACGACCAATCCTGAGTCAGCAGATGCATAACTGCTGATATTCAGTGATGAAGAGCAACGACCTCTGAGGAGACTCAGTTAATCTCGTTCACTCATAGCATCATGGAGTGCTGGTCTGATACAGATATGAGTGAAGTCTAGAGTTTAGATTTATGCAGAATGAAGCCTGATGGATTAATAAATGCTTCATACAGATATACATTACTGTATTACACATCCAGTACCAGTATCTGAGGAGTTTCTGTAACATACAGAAGACAAGTCTTATTTTAGGAAAGTTTTTGAATTCTCTCATCAGCCAGCCAGATTATTAAAGTCCAAGTCTTTAACAAGCTTTAGACACTTTATGCGATGCATTATTATACTTTTAAGAGTGTAGAAGACTTTGGGACTCAATAGAGACACATCCTTAGGAAATCATTGTCTTTCAGAATGTAAGGTTTTGCTGGTTTAAGAAGTTTTAATCTCTTACACACTGCTCTGAACTGGTTCATCCAGGAAAAATAGACACTTTCTACAAAACATTATTATATATAAGAGTGAAGAGGACTTTCCACAGGGCTGGAGACAAATCCTGCTCTTCTACAAACTGATGTTCTTTCAGATTGTGGTGACATTTTGGACGTTTGAAATCCTCTGAACAAAATATGAGGGGAAAAAATTTAAAAGGTGAAAATATGCAAATTCATGGTAATAAAAATAGACCTGTGAGAGTGCTGAATTTGATTTAAAAAGGGCAAAGTGCGCCCTCTAGAGGCAGAATATCACATCTGCAACACTATTTCAGTTAGAACAGAGAGCTCAGATTAGAAACAGTGGATGAAGTGTGTGTAGTTGGACACTTTACCTTCCCGTGCACTACAGCATGCTCTCCGTGCAGGATGCATTTCCCAGGAGCTGAAATTAAACACTCCTGAACAGGCGCCATGTCAGGCGTTGAAAACCCACCCACATTCCGCCAAAATCCTAATCAATCCTAAACCCCTAATACGGGTCGTAAAACAAAATTAATCACTATCCGTATAAGTTCGGTTTACAGACAACCGTCCATGTAGCGAATTAATCCTAAAAATACATTTATACATATATAAAACCACGCGGGATTAAAATAACACAAATAAAAAGTAGATAAGTTCCATCATTTTCTGCCTGAGAGCCTCTCTGACTCTCTGACTTCCTCAAACACTGAATAAGAAGTAAAACCCGCCGCTCAGTGACCAATCAGAACCAGGATCCACACGCACGGAGAGACACTGACCAATCAGAGCGCACGTCGCCACATGGTGTCATAAGTCGTCTGACAGCTCGTCCCGCCCACTCAAGTACGGATACGGAGAGAGGACAAAACCGTGTGTGTTCACGGGACCGTTACGGAGAAAGAGAGTTAATAAAAATGTGTGTATTAATTACAATGAGCTACTTTTATAATATAGTCATTAATAAAGTACTTCATTTGTTTATGTCTGATGATTAAATAAAAATTAATATTATGATTATTATAATTATTATGATGATGATTATTATTATAAAATAATTCACAAATAATTTACACACAGTGTATAGACTTATCTTGTAAAACATAACTGTATAATTATATGTAATAATTTGCATATAAAGTTTCACTTTCACTGTGTATATATATTGGTAAATAAATGTGGTGGTAAAAGTTTTAGAAGGTCAGAAAGTTTCCAGAGACAGAGATTGTTTCAGACAAAAGTCCTTCATCAGTTAACAAACTGTTTCTGTAGTAATATTTACCTCTGTATGTATTTTATTACAAATATCAGTCATTAATACTGTTAATATTTTGGGATTTTACTGACAACTTTCTGAAAAATGTTTTTTTTTTTTTTTTACAGTATATTTATATATAAGTATATTTTTATATATATAAGTTCAGAAAATGTGCTAACATTAAAAAGGTTTTTGCAAATGATCTTTGCTGTACAGTGAAAGCATTGAGTTAGTGGTTTAACATAAAATAGATTTATAACATTTATATAAATATCTGTGTCTGATGAGCTCCTCTTCTAACCCTGAGCCTGAGTAAAGAACTGCACCATAATCCACTGAGTTCAGCTTCAGGAGGCTGTAAATTATTAGAACTATGTCATTATACAATATGGCCCTTTGATCAAATCTAAATCTTTTTAAAACTTTAAAACATTATTTTAAAACAGTGATTGTAGTGAATGAACAGGATTTATGAATCTACAGAAACTTCTCCCTCTTTTATTTAGTTCCGTTTATTACACAATACAACAATAAACATGAATATAATATATGTATATTAAAAGAGCTACTAATATGTGAAGGCCTATAGACAAAATCCATTGTGTTTATTGCAGAATATTACTCACGAGTCTTAAGTTAAAATGTAAATGTAAAGAAAGGACGCCGTTGAGTCGCAGCCGGTTTTTTCTTATGCAGTTACATGCAGCGGCCACAAGATGGCGCCAGAGTGTTTACTCACGAGTCACTATACAAGCGGTTTGGAACACGTCCAAAATGGCGGCCAGGAATGCTACACACTATCTAGGCGTTCTAGTTAGAGTACAAGAATGAGGATTGTAACGAAACCAGTAGAATCGCCTACGGGTCGCAGGAAGGCCAAATGTGATCAGTGCACACTTTCCCGATTTGCGAACTTTGGTTTTGTACAGTGGAAAACTAGCGAGTGCATTCGAGTCAGAATTTTTCATTGGAGCAGTTCACAGTATTGCGATAAACATCTTCACAGGTTTCATTATTAAATTTTTACTCACATTTCACTAGAAAATGGCGCCGGTGCAGTTACACGGATTTGACCACAAGATGGCGCCAGGGGGTTTCGTGCGAGTTCAGAAAAATAAATTCTATCACCGTTACTAAAACTTACTTTACGTGACATTGCGTAAACGATAGAATTCTTAATAAACGTTTCGTTCGCTAATTCACTGTTAATGTAACCGTGAGTACGAAAGTCTGGACACGGTCGGTCCACACGCAGGAGTTTTGCGATTTGGAACACATCCAAAATGGCGGCCGGACGCTACACGCTATCTAGGCGCCCTAGTTGAAGCGCAGACCCACAGATTAGAACACACCCAGCAGAATAGCATGCTCCGCCCACTCACCTACGGGTAGCAGGAAGGCCAAATGTTTTCAGTGTAAACATTCCCTATTTCCCGATTTGCGAACTTTCGTTTTGTATAGTGGTACACTAGCTAGTGTATTCTAGTTAGATTTTATAACTTGAAGCTCAGTATCGTGAGAAATCTTTTTCCTCAGATTCCCTTATTAACGTTAGTAAATGTGCTGGATTTAACCACACACTGCATTATACACTGTAGAATTGTGTAATGGCGTCATTAGCTTTGTGTCGAGCTGCACATCGTCACTGTGTGCTTCAGTTAATAACATGTTTAAAGTCACAGCAGCTTCTGTGTGGAAACCTCAGAAGGTAACCAACTAAATCTCATTAATTACACTGCTTTTAGCTAACTGGTAGCAATCCGAATGAGCATCCGGGTCACAAATTTGAACGACTATCTATATCCGGGTCACGTAGGTTTTTTTTGAACCATTGGTTACCATGGTAACAGGGTCAGCTCACGGTAAACAATAATATCGACAATAAATGACATAATGAAAGAAGCTAAACTGATAAAGCTAATGATTTTCTGTCTCTGGATGAACACAGGAAGCAAAAACATGTTAAAACAAGTCAAATTAAAACCAGATAATACTCAGAGCACCAAAATCAGTGTTATTAAATAAACTAATAGACATTTTGGACATTCAAGAAAAGCTGTTGTTTGGTAATTCATTCATAACTTCCAACATCTGCATATTTTTGATTTTTAAAAGGTATTTTGCAATTACAGACCCGTTTCCTTAAGATTAGCAGGTAGAAGTAGAAAAGAAACAGTTCTTATAAAGCAGTTTTCACTACAGTGACTCAGTATCGGTTCTGGGATTTGAACTCATAACCTTCTGGAGATGAACAGAGAAGCTTCAGTCCTGAACTGTGACTGTTTTATTAACCGTGTCTAACCTCTGAATTTATTTTCTCACCTTTCTGAGTTTTGGCACAAAGTCGGAGCGAGATCAGCCGAGTCCCAAGATTTACACCAAAACAGGAGATAAAGGTTTCACGATTCTTCTATCTTCTTTTCTCTCTCCTCACTTTGTACATGGACATGAACACATTCAGCCTCAGCATTTACACCAGCATTATTTCACACTGAGCCTCAGAATGGGACTGTTTTACGTCCATTTTATTCTTTAAGGGTTTTCCAGCACGTTCACAGGAGAGAGGCGGCCGAAAGAGGATCGTGTTTTTGAAGCTTTGGGTACGACGGACGAACTCTCATCTGCCATCGGGTGAACTACACACACACACACACACACACACACACACACACACACACACACACACACACACACACACACATTTTTCTGTATCTCATCATCATAGCAGTGTACCAACATCTTGATCACACACACTCTTCCCTCCTTAGGCTGGCTAGAGAGTTCTGTCTCGAGAAAGGACACACCTTCACCCATCAGCTAGACAAGGTGTGTGTGTTTGGTGATCGAGCATTAGGTTAATCTAGCATGTAATATTTTCCAAATCCCACAGGAGTAGTGATGATATTTTAATCAGTTCCTCATGACAATATTGTGTGTGTGTTAAATATGACAGTATACCACAGACATATACAAGGCAGTGTGTATGAGTGTATGAGCACCATAAAGAGTGCCACTGACAGCAGCTTTGTCGTTTCCTTTTCCAGATCCAGTGTGTGCTGCAGGACGTGGGCTCCAACATGGCCACTCCTCGCTCATCAGCCCGAGAGAGCCACATAAGTGTGTATCCAACTTGCAGCATCTGTGTATATATATGTGTGTGTGTATGAAAGAGAGAGTGAGGGAGAGGAAGAGAAATATGCAGTCTGAGTAGTGAAAGTCTGTGCAGCGTGTTATTGTCAGTGTTTTCTCCTTCTCCACCAGAGAAGACACAGTTCAGCAGTGAGCCAGTGGCAGAGCTGGAGAGCTGGATTGATTCCTACACAGACGAGCTTCCTCCTCTTACACACTTCATACTGCCTGTAAGCACACTCACACAAGCGTAACTGTGTGTGCTGATATGTGGAAACTTTGGTGCTGGAACGGTGGCCAATGAAACAAGCACAGTTCCAGTTTTCTGGTACTAAAGGTTCTTGTACTTTGTTGGCTGGAAAAAGCCTCTTTAAGGCTCGTCTGTGTTCCCACCTGTGTGACTCTGCTTTCTTCTCTCCTCCTCTCACTGTGGATTATTTTCTGCAGTCTGGGGGAAAAAGCAGCGCCGCCCTGCATGTGGCCAGAGCTGTGTGTCGCCGGGCCGAGCGCTGGTTAGTCTCTCTCACACACACACACACACACACACACAAACAAACATACACACTGTAGATCTGTGCTATTTATTTAGCCATGTATCATTATGAGGTCATTGTTGGTTCACACGTGTCACTTCCTGTCTCTCTGCAGCGTGGCTCCTATAGTGCGTTCAGGTGAGGCCGATCCTGACATCGGAAAATATCTCAACAGGTGAAACTCAGGAGTTTGTTCAAAATCTTCCCTTAACACTGATTTAAAACAAACAGAAATGCTGAACCTTTAATTTTCACATCTTTACCTGCTCTGATGTTCTGCTTTTATTACGCAGGTTGAGTGATTACCTGTTCACACTGGCCAGATACACAGCTATGAAAGAAGGAAACATGGAGAGGATCTACAGGAGACCTGAATGAACTTCCTCAAAATCAGAAATAAACTTTCTTTTAATAAAATCATGATTTTAATTTAATTGCTCCAGTCTGTTTATCTAAATCACAGTTATCTTGACTGTGTGCTGAGAATCTCTCTCTCACTCCAGGTTCAGGTGATAGTGTTCATTACACTTCATCAGGTAATTACACTCTAACACTAACACTAGTGGGCTTTAACACTGGCTTTGAATAACACTGAATTATGTCCATGTTTACTGTATGAACATTTCCATGCTGAATTCTGACCTCTGACACTAAAATAAGACGTTGTTATTAAGACTAAACATCACTGGCTGTAGGATTTTACTGAGATTGTGCTCGTGTTTGTTTTGTGTAGATTTTTCATGCTTAAAGTTGTAGCTGATTTAAACTGTTCACCACAAACAAGTACACAAACCCAGAACCCAGTCACACTTCACTGTACACAGGGGAAAAGCTGAACCTGAAATATCACAGTGAATTGTTTAGAACTTATGCATGCATTTTAAATTCACAGATATTACACATGCAGATTGGTGTTTACTGAAGTTTTTAACATGAGATTTACAGATTCACAGGTTTAGAAATGTCTTTAGAATGCATTCAGTATATAAAATGTATTCAGAAGGTTGTTTACTGATTAATCACAATGTGCTCACTGTTTGATTGCTGCCACTAAACCGCATCTGACAGTGAAATGAAAGTAAAATGAAACTCAGAGAATAAACACAGTACACACCTGCATGACGTCATCAGCTAATTACATTTCTGCAGCAGAAAACACACTGGCTTGACTCTGAAGGTGACTGAAGATCTTTTCTGTTTCAGCCTCATTTTTACTGTAAAAGTGAAATCAGATGAAGTTTTGATGCAGTTGTTCATAAACGATATCAGTTCACATCCTGAAGCACGCATGTGGTTTATAAATCAACAAGAGTTTAGTAGAAAAAGGACTTGTGCAAGAATTAAATCACAATCATTTATAAACCACCCATTTTCTGTTTGATACACAGCAGTTACAGAAGTGTAAAATATAAAATATTTCAGTGAAACTATTGTGGTGTTCAGGTTTTAGTGGAAGCTGGTGGTGTTTAAAATAGAGGAAGCACAAGTGACTACACATCACACATTACACAGTAACATCCTACAGTAACAGCTCATTCACAGGGACTTGTACTGCAGAGGCTCCACATCATCTACAACTAATAATAAACACAGCCAGTCAGTTTCACTGAACCGATTTTACTGCTCCCCGACTCCTGAATTAAAATCCTGTTTAATTTCAGTCTCTCCTCATAAGTATGAGCATTAAAGAGCTTAAAATCAGGTCAACATTAGCAGTGTCGGCCTTTTGGTGCCAAAAAACAGCTAAGCTGTTAGCTACTTAAACTTATACAACAATAAATTTCAGAAACAAATGCAAATAACGAGACAGAACTTTATACTTACAGTTTATTTACAATATTTACAAATTACAAACAATAACAAGATATAATAGTGTGTAAAACTGGGATTATGCTACTCTTCTAACCATTACAGCAGCTCCAAGCGATTCTGACTGGTGCAGATACGATTGAGATGTCGGTCATGTTCATTAGGAAAAGTGCTTTTACATGCAACTATATTCTGTTAGAAATGTGACATGATTTTACAGCACATAATGTGTGTACTATCAGAGTGTGTATATGTTGTGTATGTGGTCTCTGAGGCAACAAGGGGCGGAGCTTCAGTAAGCGTTTCATCAGCCAATCAGAGCCTTCTTCATATGACATCAAACGTTTATCTAATTTTGACATGTCTATTGGGTTTACTTACACAATACACTCACTGGCCACTTTATTAGGAACACCTGTACACCCACACGTTCATGCAATTATCCAAAATCTAATCATGTGGCAGCAGCATAATACATAAAATCCTGCAGACACAGGTCAGGAGCTTCAGAATGTGGAAAAGTGTGATCTCTGACATTAACCATGGCATGGTGGTTGCCAGATGGGCTGGTTTGAGTATTACAGTAACTGCTGATCTCCTGGAATTTTCACACCCAAGAGTCTCTAGAGTTTACACAGTGTAGAGCATAGTTTACACAAAACACGTTAAGTGAGCAGGACAGATTCTGAGGAACTCAAACCAGTCTGTCCGGTACCAACAACCACACCACAGATAACGGGATCATTGTATGAATATGCAGGTCTACACATTTCCTAATAAACTGGATGATAAATGTATATTCGTTGGCACAACTCATTGTTATTCTGCATTTAAGTAGTTTAGATAATGTTGCTAAACTATTATATTGAACAACGAAAAAAAACTATTTTACACTAATCACGTCTAGATCAACGTCTAGATGAAGAAATGTAAAGAAAGGCTACTGCTGATGTTACATTGTTGCCTCAGGGCTGGCTGGTGTGTGTGTGTGTGTGTGTGTGAATGTAATTAGTGTGTGTATCAGTGCTAACAGCTCTGAGTAGGTTCGACTGTCACCTTCAGTCTCATCAAAGAGCTGCATTGCTGTAGCCATACTGACTAAAGATGTCCTCATCAGCATCAGTCTTCTTTATCCACTCTGTCTTTGGGATCATCTTCCTCATCTTGCTGTTGTCGTAGTACATATACTGCTCCATCGACCAGACGGTCAGTGCTCAGAAATCTGGGAAACGTATTCCTGGTGTGACTCCAGAGTAGAAATACTGTAGACAGTGTGTGTGAGATTGTGAGAGTGTCAGAAAAAACAGTGGGAGGAGGTTTGCAGAATTTGGTGTTCAGGATTTGAAACTATCAGAATTCAGGATTCAGCATGTCACCAGTTTCTGAGGACACCTGTAGAGTGGCAGTTGATACCAAACGTTTAAAAGTAGTAAATGACGGTAAAGGAAACAGTATGTTTGGTCAGAAAAAGAACTCATTTGTTTATAAAACAATACCAAACTTTGAGCCTCCCTCAAAGCGCCATTAAATCCATTGTTTAAAAAAATGAAAAGAATATGGCACAACTGTGACTCTGCCTAGAAGAGGCTGTCCACCAAATATCAGGTATCAGGTAAAGAGGGGATAAGTTAGAGAAACGACCAAGAGGCCAAGAGTAACTCTGAAGGAACTGGAGAGATCCACAACTCAGATGGCAGAAAGCACAGAACAACCATAAACCAGACACTGCACAAAGCTGAGCTTTATGGAACAGCAACATGAAGAAAGCCCAGTAACTCTCACTACACTGAGAACACCATCCCCAAAGTGAATTTTAAAAGTTTAAAAGCTACTTAAGAGCTCTTTATAACACTAACAGACTGGCACATCTCAGTCATTGTGATCCGGACTTATCAGAACAAAATATGGAGCACACAACACCGAGCAGTGCCGGACACCAGCTTCCTTCCAGCTGAAACACCGCTGCCTTGATGATGTCACCCTCAGTGTAATGGAGGACAGAAGCTGTGTGCGAGTCGAAACAATCTTTAATCTCCATTAAACTCTGTCCTCATCTCCCTCTTCTCCTCTCTCCTAGAAAAACACACAGAAAGAAACAGGATCAGCTCTGTTTAATGTTAGCACAGGCTTTAGCAGATTTATGGATCATAAAGGTTCACTTACAGGGTTTGGGTGGAACAGGATTGAAGCCTGAAACACAGATGATAGACAGACAGTTATTATAAAATCTGTGTACTGTGTTTGGTTTACTGCATAAAATGAAAATTAAGTTCACAATTTGTCAATATAAAATAGGCAAAATATTCATCAAATCCCCTTTCAAGAATTAGAAAGTGTAAATCTGTTCTCTGAAAACTTCACATCTGCCTCCTTCCTCCTCTCACCAGAGTTCTTCTTCTTCCAGACCACAATTCCAGCAACAACGGCAACGAGAACAACGAGAGCCGCGACTACAGCAACGATGATAGCAATCGGTGCTCCATCTGTTAAATCAGCACAGAGTCTTTATTATCTGCTGCAGCAATAAATCAGCTTTCACTGTAAATCTGGAGTTTTAGAGGAAAGTGTTTCTCCGACCTCTCACAGGCAGCACTAACTCCTTCTCCAAGCTGCTGTGCTGAATCACGCAGGTGTAGGTGTGTTTCTGCAGCTCCTCAGCTGGAACTGTCAGAATGCTTCTCTTCTGGAAGCTTCCATCCTGGTTGGGTAACGTCTCTCTGAGCTCCACGTCCTCATGCACCTCCTCTCCGTCCTTCTGCCAGGAGATCACCACTGCTTTGGGGAAGAAACCTGTAGCATGACACACCACCTCTGGAGAAGGAGAGTGTTTCTGGAACACTGACGCCTCGGGACGAACTGCAGAGACACACAGAGACATAAATATTAAAACTCTTTTTCTTCATTTATAAATGCCTGATGCTAACCCCGATGAGGAATAATACGTATTCCTGGTGAGAACATTTTCAGTGTAGTCCTTTCCACCAGTTTATCTGTTTTAGTGAAGATGTAGACACATGATTTTAACCCACAGTGAAATGAAACGTTATTTATCACGTGATCAACATTTTTAGCTACAAGGAAGTGAAAGACAGTTTAGTGTTGGACAGAAAAATATGTTTACATATTTAATAATACACACATAAAATCTCTAAATGTGTAGTTTTTAAAGAATAAAGTCATTTTTCACGTAGATATTTAAATATGAAAACCACAGGACAGAAGAAGTGTGTGTGTGTGTGTGTGTGTGTGTTACAGTTACAGTAACAAAGCAGATCACACACTTTACCTTTCCTCTCCAGAGCCTCTCTGCCGTAAGACACGTACTTCTTTATCCACTCGATACAGGTGTTCTGCAGGTAGTTCTTCCACTCATTAGCATTAGCTCCTGTAGAATCCCACCTGTTCTTGGTGCTCTCAGCTTGAGGTTTGGCTGCAGTCCAGGTGAGAGTTTTCAGATCCAGACTGAGGAAATCTTCTCCATCATAACCGTACTGAGTGTATCCTCTAGTGGTGCCGTCATCATCGAGCTCACAGCCACACATCAGCTGCCATGTGTGAACTCCTGCAGTAACACACACACACACACACACACACACACACACACACACACACACAGATGAGAGTGATGAGGTTCAGCTGAGCTCTGTCTCCTTCTACACTCTCCATTCAAACATCACACTACACTTTACTCTTCATTCAGTTCCTCATCACTCACACATTTACATTTCATTTATATTTATTTATATTTCTCTTTTTATTTCTCGTTGTGTGATTTTTCTCTCATATTAAAGATTTTTTTGTTTATCTTCACAGCTATCAGGAGCTAACGTTACACTAACCTCATTCACACACAAACACTTTAAACTCACACACGCTCACACACACACACGCACATACACACACTTTAAACTCACACACACATACAGTGTGTGTGTGTGTGAATGAGTTTGCTAGTAAACTAGCTAACGTTACGCTAACCTCATTCACACACACACTAAACTCACACACACACTCACACTGTGTGTGTGTGAGTGTGTGTTAGTGATTAAAGGTGTAAGTGTGTTACCTGTAGTCTGGTTAAAGTGCTGCATCATTCTGGCCACATAGACTTTGAAGTCCTCCTGTTGATCCTCCGCATACTGTGTCTCACTGCTCCAGTAATCTGGATCTGTAGCACTGCGCTTCTGTATCCACTCCGTCTTCGGGGTCACTCTCCTGATGTTACTGTCGTAGTACAGAATCTGCTCTCCATCCAACTGACCCACAATTGTGAATTCTGGGAAATTTATTCCTGGTGTAACTCCAGTGAGGATGTGCTGCATAGAGTGTGTGACTGTAAAAGTGTAAAAACACACATTAACACACACACACACACACACACACACACACACACACACACTAACAGTAGCTCCACTCTCTCACTCCTTACACACTCTGTTTTAATTATTAAATCTTTTATTTATTATTTTACTCACATAATAATCTGATGATTAAACACACCACTCTGTACATTAATGTATCTTAAACAATTTTAATCTTTCACACGTTTATACATTATTATTATTATTATTATTATTATTATTATTATTATTATGATAAGCAGCTGTATGGAGTTTAAACTGGTGTTATTTATTTTTCTCCTCTTTCCTGTAATTAACACTTTATTCAGTAGAGAATTCCTCTTCCACTCTTTTACTGTGATTTGATTTTACTAACGGACACGAGGAGGAAGTTTAATAAACAAACTAATAAATAAATACAGAACTTTACACTCTATAATAATAAGAAAAGCTCACGACATCTCTTCTTTTATTTCTTTATTTATTAAAGTAAAAGTTCTTTTTATAAAAGAAAAAGCAGCACAGTGAATATAAAAAGTCTCTCCTGTGGAACATAAAAACTTGAATAAAACACTTTAATCTGGATTTCTTTTCTTATTGTTATGTGCTGGATAGTTTGCCCTCCCTCATCCTACTGTGAGGAATAAACTCTGTCTGCACTCACTCCTGCCCCAGAGCCTCCTACGATCTGAAATAGCTGATTACAGTAGCTTTTTTTAATTTAATTTTTTTATTTTTTATTTTAAAGATTAAACGAACAAAACATATACAATTATAACATGACATCCAAATAGAATAAACTAAAAATAATAAAGTACAAAGTATAAATTTAACAAGAATACACAGAAGAAGTCCAACCAAAAGTTAGTATTTCAAAAGACAGCCTATACAAAATTCACTTTTCAAATTAAATTTAGCTCTTTAGCAAATACAATTGTATCTTTACATTTTTACTATCTACACAATGAATAGAGTCCATATATGATTGAAAATCAACCATAAAGACCTTCAAACAAGGTTTAGAATCATTTCTTTTACTTTTATGGATATGAAATTTACCAAATAAGATCAAAAGATTCATCATAAAATCAAAAGATATACATTTTGATTCAAAATATATTAAAACATCTTTTGATGTCAAATCACAACTATAGCCAGTTTTCTCTAGGACGTTCAAGGATAAATCTCCCCCAAATTTTTTTGAATGGTAACATTCATAAAAAAGATGTACCACTTTTTCTGGTTCATCTGAACAGAATGAACAATTCCCATCGATATCCATAAATTTTGATAGAATATAATTACTAATGTAAACGTTATGAAGGATTTTCAAATGTAGTTCACGAAGTTTGTCAGATACACAAAATCGAAAGGGGAGCAACCACGCTTTTTTTCTAGATAATCTCTGGGAAGCAAACATTCCAGAAAAACTTCCCTCTAGGCTTTAGAGATCTATTTTTGTAAAATAATTGTCTAATAAATTTATTTGTACACTTCTTACTATTAATGTCTATCCCATTTAAATAAAATACAGGTTCAGTTCTATGGATATTATAGGACAACATATGGCTTCTCATCAACATCAACAGGCCTGTGGGAATGGCTTTTATCACAGAATTATATTCTTTATATTTAATAGGAAAAGACCATTTGTACATAAAATTTTCATAAGAGAGCAAATGGGCTGATTATGTCTGACATTCTAGACCAAAGTAAATACCTTTATCCATTCAGCTTTGTAAATAAAGAGATTTCCGGTTCACTGTAATATAAGCATTATTCCACAGGATTGCTTTATGTGGGGAAAAATTGTGTACATAGCATACTTCCAAGCTTTAAGAGCTTGTTGATAAAAATTGGATAATGCCACAGGTAATTTGTTAACAGAGTAATCGCACAGTAACAAAAAACGCAAGCCTCCAACCTTTTTAAAAATATTATATGGTATAAAAAAACCATATTGAGTCTGATTTAAGTAGACAGTTTCTAAGCCATTTCCAAATCCACTAAATTCATTTATTCATTTCACTGAATTCAATTTCATTTCTAGGCCCTTGAAGAATTTCCTTTTTTAAATGATGATGTTTATTCCTCCAAACAAATTGTATAAATAAATCATAATTTTTTTTACAAATAGAATCTTGAACAAAAAGAGATAATGCCGGATAAATAAATCTGGATACCCCTTCTACTTTAGTTAACAGGACTCTGTCAATAATAGTCAGATCTCTTTGAAGCCAGTTACTGAAAATACTTTGAGCCTTTTTTAGTTTAGGAGAAAAATTTAACTCTTGCCTTTCTGTTAGATCCTTTGTAATATTAATTCCTAAGTAATTGATCTTATTTTTTATTGGGATATTGCACAATAGTTTTTCTTTTGAATCATAAAGGCACATTATATCACATTTTGTTACATTTAGCATTAAACCAGAAGCACCAGAAAATGCACATACTAACTGCAGTGCTGCGGCAACTGTTCCTTATCCCTCAAAAAAAGGACAGTATCATCCGCAAGCTGAGATAATCTAATTTCTCTACTAAAGATGGTAATTCCTTGAACAGTTGGAGAATTCAGAATTTTAATGGAAAGAAACTCTACTACTAAAAGAAATAAAAAAGGGGATATAGGGCAACCTTGGCGCATGAAACATTTCAATAATAGAACTAAATCTTTCCCCAAAACCAAAGCTTTTTAAAGCCCTAAACATAAATTGATGTTCGATTGTATCAAAAGCTTTGTGGAAATCTAGAAAGACAATTAAAGCCTCTGATTCCACCAAGTTTGAATAATCTAACAAATCCAAAATTAGTCTAATGTTCCAGCATATGTGTCGGCCAGCCATAAATCCCGTTTCACACTCACTAATGATTTCTTTTGGACCTTTTTTAAAGCGATTTGCATAAATATGAGATAATAGTTTATAACCTACATTCAATAATGTCATAGGACGCCAAAATCAAGTGATCTTTATCGGGTTTAGGAAGTAGGGTTATTAATCCTTGTTTCATAGAAGTTGATAGTTCGTTCGATTCAATACATTCCTTATACATTTCAAATAAAGGATTTTCAATTATTTCCCAAAAGCAGAGATAAAACTCAACCGAAAGACCATCTGTGCCTGGCGACTTATTTTTTTTCATTGAACAGATAACTGCAGCCATCTCATGTTTTTTTAATTCTTCATCACAAAGATCTCTAAATTGAGTTGAAATGGATGGGACCAATAGCTTAACCGACTCAAGAAAATTAGAACATTTATGTATTTCGAATACAGATTTGTATAATCTAGAATAAAAAGATTCTACATAATTTGTGATTAACCTTGGATTTGAAATAATAACATCATCAATTTTAAGAGAAGAGATCATTTGTCTTTTATAGTTTCGTTTTTCTAGGGAAAAAAAATAACTTGTATTCTTTTCTCCTTTTTCTAACCACTTAGCTCTTGAAAGAATAAATGTGCCTTTTGCTGTATCAATATATATTTGATTAATTTGAGTTTTTAAAGTCTCCAGTTTAGCTTTTTCATCCTGTGTGAGGTTATCTTTTTTTCAAGTAAAGGTCTAATTCTGTCATAAGTGCCTGTTCCTTATTTAAACTATTGTTTTTAACTTGTTTACTAAAGTAAATAGCTGACTGTCTAACTTTAAACTTAAATAACTCCCACTCCTTAACATATGTCATTTGCTTGCTTTCAAATATCCGTTGTGCTATTTCTCAAACCTGATTAACAAATCTCTCATTACTAAGCAGATTATTGTTTAACTTCCAGTATCCTCGTAAACTATTATTTTTAATTTTATAACCAGAAAGTGCCAAAACAACCATTTTATGATCTGAAAGGGGTGCATAGGAATATGCAACTTCTGTTACATATCGGACACAATCAGAGCTGACCAACCATAAATCAATCCTTGATTGTAAGGATCTAGAGGGATTGCTCCAAGAGCAACATTTTTCATCAAAATTTAAAAATCTCCAAATATCCACTATAGACAGATGGGAAGACAA
The DNA here is from genome assembly GCF_027358585.1 of Pangasianodon hypophthalmus. NCBI lineage: Eukaryota > Metazoa > Chordata > Actinopteri > Siluriformes > Pangasiidae > Pangasianodon > Pangasianodon hypophthalmus. Next base: position 1,331,670 of record NC_069733.1, on the reverse strand, counting down.
AGAGGTAGTAAATTTTAATTTTGAAGAAGATGACGTATGTGGAGGGAGACGATCTAAAAAGTCATCTGGGGCATCGTTGAAATCACCACCCATTATCAAAAGGGCACCTTGATATTTCCTCTTTAACACTGTTATAGAATGAGTGACCTCCACAGACATATTCTTGGCTTGGGCAGAAGAATTACAGACATTACCTAAAACAAAAACGGAATTATCCACCTTAACAACAATAATTAACCATTTCCCTTCTGCTGAAGAATGTCACCTTTAAACTTATTTAAAAGAATAGCGACACCTGCCGAATGATGACAACAAAAGATTTGGTCCCCCCACTGAGATCGCCACCATTTAACATCGGTTTCACACGAATGAGTCTCTTGTAAAAAAAAAAGTAATATTTGCATTAGTATGTCTAACAAAAATAAAAATAGATTTTCTTTTAATGCTGTCTAGTAAACCCCTAACATTAAGAGAAACGATCTGTAAACAACTGAAAACAAAATCAAAGTAATCATATTTGGATGTCAGAACAGTATTATGTAAAGAACCCTGAAACAAAAATTTCACAAACCAGTCGGTATTGATCAAATCCTAGCTTAGAAGAGTCACATCACCTGGATGAATGTTTTTTTTTAAATTGGTTGAAGAACATACAAAATACCAAATAACCAACAGTAAGAAAAATCTTAATACAATTCAAAGAAGTCCAAATAGCAGCATAACAAAAATACATAGATAAACAAAATAAACATAACAGGAAACGTAAGAAAAATAAATAAATAAATCAAGGGGCTTAATCATCAAAAAAAACTTCAAAAATCTACATAGTTTAAAGGGGATTGCGCCCGCTGTCAGTGGAGCTGCTGTGAGGCTTTCCGGGGCTTCCATTTATTTTAGCCATTTGAGACAGAAAGTACTGAAGTAATGAATGTGTATATGTGTGTACTGTAAATAATTAAAATATGTGCTAAAAATGTTCTATTAACTTTGTTTACTTAATCAAAAGAACCTTGGGAGACCCTCTTCTTGGGAGACCCTCTTCTTGGGAGACCCTCTTCTTGGGAGACCCTCTTCTCTCACCACTTTTACCTTTGGCCATAGCAGCCTCTTCTGTTGTCTTTCTGCAAACGTCAGGTCCTCTGTCAGACGAACACCTCTTTCCTTGAGTGCAGGATGATCTCATGCAGCTCTCCAAACTCTCTCTCTCTCTGCACGTTCGGAGCGCGAACTGAATGATGACTGGCCTAGGACGATTACTCCCTGCTCCAAGACCAACTCTGTGCACTGTGTCGACATAAAAGCGGATGTCATCTACCTCGTCCGGAGTTAAAATTTTGAGGATCTCAAGCACTCTGTTTCTGACATTTTCTCCATCTGTTTCCTTTAGGTTGATGAGCCTCAAATTCCATCTCCTACTGTAAATCTCGGTTTGATCACACTTGCTTTGAACCATCCGAATCACCTGCTCAATTTGCGATACCTTGTTGTCGTTGGTCCTAACCCTTGCAGATAGCGATTTCAGCTCCTCGCCCACGAAATCAACCGTCCTCAAGAGATTAACTATAGCAGCCGAGTTCTGGGCGATTTGTTGTTCCACCGTTGTAAAGCGATCAGTGAGGGCATTGACAGCACGAAGTATATCAGCATACGAAACTTCCTGACAGGGTTTTTTTGAGAGAGGACTACTTGTTGGTGTACTCGGTGACGAGTCATGTTCTCCAGATGCTGTATCAAGAAGCGAAGAGAGCAGCTTTCGGTCTTTATTCTTTGGCATTTTGGAAACTTCGCACGTGCGCTGGTCCGTACAGTCTTTATCAATAAGTCAGTCTACTTCGATTATTGAACATGAAATTAGTGCATTCTTTCTGTAGAAGGAGCTCCCACTCCCTACCTTATTAAAAGTTACAAATTCGACCAGAAAATGCAAACTCCTCAAAAATGCCTCAGAGCTCGAATCAACACAACCGTTCAGGTCGCCATCTTGCGCCACCCCGCTGATTCCAGCAGCAGTGAGGCGGATTCCTCTCACATTACAACCACAAGCTACTGATCATTTATTAACCAACAACAACAATAACAACAACAACAATAATAATAATAGAGTGTCTATTTATGTTTTACAGAGTGATAGATGTAATTTTTTAGCTTTATTGACTTTATTATTTGTGTGTAACTTTGTCAGATCTCCCCTTATCACAGGCTCAGCGTTAAACTTTAATATTAGAGAGTAAATAAATGGAATAAAGACAGTAAACATTACAGAACTCACCTGCTGATGAAAGATGAAGAGAAACTGTGAGGAAAATCAGAGCTTTCAGAACTGCACGAGCCATCTCTCACTGCACACTCTCACACTCTCACACTATACACACTATAAACACAATAAACACTATAACACACTAACAAAATAATAATTTACTGAGGAAATCTTCCGCTTTAACTCATTTTAACTCGGTGAGAGAAAGTTTCACATTCTGCTGCTGCTCCTGTGTTCAGTGGGAATGTTTCTACTGTGAGTGAGGGAGGAGTCAGCGCTCTGACCAATGAAAAATCAGGATTCAGTCGCGTCACCAGGTGGCGAGAAGTGAGGAGTGCAGGATTATTCTGAAAGTAAAAGCAGGAGATGATGGAGGAGGAAAGAGTTTATGATCCTGTCTCTTTATATTTTCATCTATTTCAGATAAAAAGAAGTTTAAAATACACATTATTATTATTATTATTATTATTATTATTATTATTATTATTATTATTGTCCTTAAAAAAGAAATGTAGTTTCTTTCCATTTAGCTTGTTTCCATTGTCCTAGATTAAATAAATATATCTACTTTAAAACTAAATGATAAAAACACACTAACATTACTTTTCTATAACTGTTCTGCTCAGTTAATAATAATTCAGTTGAAGTAGAAACTCTTATTCCTCTGTGTTGTGACACTACAGTACAGTATATAGTATATAATCATGTTAATAAAGCTGGAGCTGTAAAATGGCTGCTGTGTGTGTGTGTGTGTGTGTGTGTGAGTGTGTGTTCACTACTCCACTGGTAATAAAAACCTCTTCTGTGTTCTCCATCATCAGTTAACACACAGCTCAGAAAAGGCCTTCAGAAGGTGGTGTTAATGTTTGAGCTTTTGAATTGAAATACAGTAAACAGTAAATATAATCTTATACAGTGCCTCCTTTTATTATTAAAGACTCTATTAAAGAATCTGCTGATGAACATGTGCTTGTTATTTCAGTGTTTGCAGGAGCAGAAGGTGAAGGAGGTGAGTTGAGGTGTAAATGTGGAGAGGGATGGAGGTTGGGGTGGAGGCTGGAGGGTCAGAGAAGAACATGAGAATGATTCTGCTGAGTGGAGACGCTTCAGACTGACTCCTGTTTCTGTCACCATGAACACAACACGTCTATTTTACTGCATGAACTCTTCACCAACCTTATTTTATTTCTAACACTTTTGTACATTTCTTCAAGTTTAATTAGAATCATGTCCATAAATCATGTTTAATGTGCACCAGTGAAAGTTGTAAACCTTTTGAATTGACTGAATTTCTGCTTATGTAATTATCACATTAATAAAATGGTCTCCCATGTTGATGAAATTCACAACAACAGACAAACACATTCTGTCTAAACTAACATTTTGTGGAGAGAACAGGAAACTGCACACCAACACCAAATCCTCACCCCAACTATGAAGCATGGTGGTGGGAGCATCAGAATTTTTTAGCAGGTTTACTTCCTCAGGACCTGGACAGCTTTTAATTAATTCAAAAACTGTATCAAATTTTACAGGTTAAATGTCGGGTACAGTAGTCGTCTGACATCGGAAATTTAATATAGGTTGGACAATGCAGCAATATAATGACCGTGAACATAGAGAAGGAGTGAAAGGAGCATCAGAAGACAGAGAAGGAGTGAAGGGAGCATCAGAACATAGAGAAGGAGTGAAGGGAGCATCAGAACATAGAGAAGGAGTGAAAGGAGCATCAGAACACAGACAAGGAGTGAAAGTTACTTTCTGTAACAGAGGATCTCCACAAGTTCCTGCAGAAAGAAACTGCAGAATTTGCCCAAGCAGTAGGATTCTGTGAAAGGAAGCTGTGGAAGACATGTCAGGACTACATCACTGAAATATCATGTGGGACAACAAGCAGCATAAGTGGTGCTAAAAAACTGATCTTGCATGGATACAAGACGTGCAGTCCCTCCTCAGATAACTTTCTTTTAGAGGACCACCTCAGAAGGGTGAGCCGATCGCTAATAAGGTCATTTATAAGATCAACCTAGAGGAAGTCAGAGGAAGTCATGGCGGCCAAGAATTTTTTTAGCTTACAAGATGAAGACAGGTGTCATTTCCATCAAGGACATGATTCCCACCAGTAACTGTAGCTGTGAACGATCATTCAGCACATTAAGCAGCTTCACACTTGGTCGAGGTCCACAATGGAACCAGAAAGTCTCATTAGGTTATTACATTACTTAATTACTTAACTTAAATGAGCAACTGACAAAATAATTTTTCTCTTATGTCCCCAATTGTCCTAACCCCTATCTAAACATATTAAAAATAAAATATGCTCAAGACCAGGGGAAAATCTGGATTAGAGTATAAAGTGGTAAATGAGGACAATTTGACTGTCCTCTGAAGTCTCCATTCTTCTAGCTAGTCTCCGCTCTTTAATAGTGGTTTATATTAGGCACTGTCTGACCCACCATTGCAGAGACGATCTCAGAAAAAAGAAAGTACACCGCTCTTCAATTCTACGTTTTTAATTATCATGGCCTAAATAATAATTGTGTGGTCCTCATCAACTTTTATGATATGGTTTTGAATGTTGGTTTACTTTTTGGGAATAAATGACTACGTATTGACATCTGTTGTGTTAGAAGTTGGTGAAGACCACACAACTGTTACTGAGGCCCTGATAAATAAATAGATAGAATTGAAGGGGGTGTACTTTCTTTTTCCCAGGACTGTATGTAGATATATGTATAGATTCAGGTTAATTTTGTAACCTGAGAAAATGAACAATATATGAACTAGCTTAATCACTCTACTAATGATCGTTCAGAGATATTTTATATTGATTTGTATGTAGATCCTCAGTAGCAGAATCTGTTCTAATGGCCTGTGCAAGTGGTTTAATTACCAGTGTGAAAATAGAGACAGTGGGAACTCTTGATCAGTGCCATGCTCTAGTGGGAAAATAAAGGACCATTAACCTTTACTAATCACTGAGGCTTTAGGAGCAGCATAGAGGACACTTTATACAATTGTCTCCCAAACCAAATTGATTAAGGAGTAGAAACAGGTATGGCCATTATAAGCTGTCAAATGCTTTTCTGCATCCAGCGATAGAACCAGACCCTAATGCTGTACATTATATTCAGCAGCCAGCTTACGTTATTGCAGGAGTTAGTGTCCTTGAATAAAACTAGTGTTCAGCATAATGCCTTAAATAAAGGTCTGCATTAAATAAATGTGGCACGACAACTTCCAATCCCCGAGCTAGTGTGTGACAAATAGATCAGCCTGTAGGAGGAACATTCATCTATCAGCTCACCCTTTTTAGCTATTAGACAAATGTGCGTGTGTGTAGAGGAGCTGGGAGCACATCAGGGTTTAGTTCATGTGCTGTCATTACCAGCAGTGGCTGAAAAAGAGTCTTCAATTCTTTATAAAAATCATCTGCTAAAGTAGTGTTTCTCAGCTGGTGGGCTGGGACCCAGAAGTGGGTCAGGGACCCTTTATGATTGCAGCGGGTGAAACAAGATCCTCTGTAACTGTGTGAGTCTTTTTGCATTTTGCAGTGAGATGATGGAGTGTGTATGATGCTAGAAGTGGTTGTTCCTGAACAGTACAAATGTTTTTGATCATTTTATTGAGATGTGTCCAGATCCTGTTGCTTTCTTTTGATAAACTGCACAGGCTTGTCTTTAAGACCTGAGAGTTTTGTAACTAAATTTTGGATTTTGGACTTTTGGACCCCTCTGAACATCATATAAGCATGAAAAGATTCCAAAGGTGAAAATATCCAAATTCATTGTAATAAAAATAAACTTTCTGAAACCTGTATATATATATATATATATATATATATATATATATGTATATATATATATATATATATATATATATATATATATATATATATATATATATATATATACATATATATATAAAGAACTGCACCATAATCCACTGAGTTCAGCTTCAGGAGGCTGTTAAATTATGTCATTATGTTAAACTATGTCATTATACAGTATGGCCCTTTGATCAAATCTAAATCTTTTTAAAACTTTAAAACATTATTTTAAAACAGTGATTGTAGTGAATGAACAGGATTTATGAATCTACAGAAACTTCTCCCTCTTTTATTTAGTTCCACAGTTTATTACACAATACAACAATAAACATGAATATAATATAAATATATTAAAAGAGCTACTAATATGTGAAGGCCTACAAATTATAGACAAAATCCATTGTGTTTATTGCAGAATATTACTCACGAGTCTTAAGTTAAAATGTAAGCGAAGGACGCCGTTGAGTCGCAGCCGGTTTTTTCTTATGCAGTTACACGCAGCGGCCACAAGATGGCGCCAGTGTTTACTCACGGGTCACTATACAAGCGGTTTGGAACACGTCCAAAATGGCGGCCAGGAATGCTACACACTATCTAGGCGTTCTAGTTAGAGTATAAGAATGAGGATTGTAACGAAACCAGTAGAATCGCCTACGGGTAGCAGGAAGGCCAAATGTGATCAGTGCACACTTTCCCGATTTGCGAACTTTAATTTTGTACAGTGGAAAACTAGCGATTGCATTCGAGTCCGATTTTTTCAATGGAGCAGTTCACAGTATTGTGATAAACATCTTCACAGGTTTCTTTATTAAATTTTTACTCACATTTCACTAGAAAATGGCGCCGGTGCAGTTACACGCATTTGACCACAAGATGGCGCCAGAGGGTGGCGTGCGAGTTGAGAAAAAGAAATTCAAAATCATCCAAAATGGCGGCCTGGACGCTACACGCTGTCTAGGCGCACTAGTTGAAGCTCAGACTCACGGATTAGAACGAGCAGTACAGAATGCTCCGCCCACTCAACTACGGGTAGCAGGAAGGCCAAATGTTTTCAGTGTAAACATTCCCTATTTCCCGAATCGCGAACTTTCGTTTTGTATAGTGGTACACTAGCTAGTGTATTCTAGTTAGATTTTATAACTTGAAGCTCAGTATCGTGAGAAATGTTTTTCCTCAGATTTCCTTATTAACGTTAGTAAATGTGCTGGATTTAACCACACACTGCATTATACACTGTAGAATTGTGTAATGGCGTCATTAGCTTTGTGTCGAGCTGCACATCGTCACTGTGTGCTTCAGTTAATAACATGTTTAAAGTCACAGCAGCTTCTGTGTGGAAACCTCAGAAGGTAACCAACTAAATCTCATTAATTACACTGTGCTATTAGCTAACTGGTTAACAATCCGAATGAGCATCCGGGTCACAAATTTGAACGACTATCTATATCCGGGTCACGTAGTTTTTTTTTTTTGTTTTGTTTTGTTTTTGAGCCGTTGGTTACCATGGTAACAAGTTCAGCTCGCTATAAACAATAATATCGACAATAAATGACATAATGAAAGAAGCTAAACTGATAAAGCTAATGATTTTCTGTCTCTGGATGAACACAGGAAGCAAAAACATGTTAAAACAAGTCAAATTAAAACCAGATAATACTCAGAGCACCAAAATCAGTGTTATTAAATAAACTAATAGACATTTTGGACATTCAAGAAAAGCTGTTGTTTGGTAATTCACTCATAACTTCCAGCATCTGCATATTTTTGATTTTTAAAAGGTATTTTGCAATTACAGACCCGTTTCCTTAAGATTAGCAGGTAGAAGTAGAAAAGAAACAGTTCTTATAAAGCAGTTTTCACTACAGTGACTCAGTATCAGTTCTGGGATTTGAACTCATAACCTTCTGGAGATGAACAGAGAAGCTTCAGTCCTGAACTGTGACTGTTTTATTAACCGTGTCTAACCTCTGAATTTATTTTCTCACCTTTCTGAGTTTTGGCACAAAGTCGGAGCGAGATCAGCCGATTCCCAAGATTTACACCAAAACAGGAGATAAAGGTTTCACGATTCTTCTATCTTCTTTTCTCTCTCCTCACTTTGTACATGGACATGAACACATTCAGCCTCAGCATTTACACCAGCATTATTTCACACTGAGCCTCAGAATGGGACTGTTTTACATCCATTTTATTCTTTAAGGGTTTTCCAGCACGTTCACAGGAGAGAGGCGGCCGAAAGAGGACCGTGTTTTTGAAGCTTTGGGTACGATGGACGAGCTCTCGTCTGCCATCGGGTGAACTACACACACACACACACACACACACACATTTTTCTGTATCTCATCATCATAGCAGTGTACCAACATTTTCATCACACACACTCTTCCCTCCTTAGGCTGGCTAGAGAGTTCTGCCTCGAGAAAGGACACACCTTCACCCATCAGCTAGACAAGGTGTGTGTGTTTGGTGATCGAGCATTAGGTTAATCTAGCATGTAATATTTTCCAAATCCCACAGGAGTAGTGATGATATTTTAATCAGTTCCTCATGACAATATTGCGTGTGTGTTAAATATGACAGTATACCACAGACATATACAAGGCAGTGTGTATGAGTGTATGAGCACCATAAAGAGTGCCACTGACAGCAGCTTTGTCGTTTCCTTTTCCAGATCCAGTGTGTGCTGCAGGACGTGGGCTCCAACATGGCCACTCCTCGCTCATCAGCCCGAGAGAGCCACATAAGTGTGTATCCAATTTGCAGCATCTGTGTATATATATGTGTGTGTGTATGAAAGAGAGAGTGAGGGAGAGGAAGAGAAATATGCAGTCTGAGTAGTGAAAGTATGTACAGTGTGTTATTGTCAGTGTTTTCTCCTTCTCCACCAGAGAAGACACAGTTCAGCAGTGAGCCAGTGGCAGAGCTGGAGAGCTGGATTGATTCCTACACAGACGAGCTTCCTCCTCTTACACACTTCATACTGCCTGTAAGCACACTCACACAAGCGTAACCGTGTGTGCTGATATGTGGAAACTTTGGTGCTGGAACGGTGGCTAATCAAACAAGCACAGTTCCAGTTTTCTGGTACTAAAGGTTCTTGTACTTTGTTGGCTGGAAAAAGCCTCTTTAAGGCTCGTCTGTGTTCCCACCTGTGTGACTCTGCTTTCTTCTCTCCTCCTCTCACTGTGGATTATTTTCTGCAGTCTGGGGGAAAAAGCAGCGCCGCCCTGCATGTGGCCAGAGCTGTGTGTCGCCGGGCCGAGCGCTGGTTAGTCTCTCTCACACACACACACACACACACACACAAACAAACAAACATACACACTGTAGATCTGTGCTATTTATTTAGCCATGTATCATTATCAGGTCATTGTTGGTTCACACGTGTCACTTCCTGTCTCTCTGCAGCGTGGCTCCTATAGTGCGTTCAGGTGAGGCCGATCCTGACATCGGAAAATATCTCAACAGGTGAAACTCAGGAGTTTGTTCAAAATCTTCCCTTAACACTGATTTAAAACAAACAGAAATGCTGAACCTTTAATTTTCACATCTTTACCTGCTCTGATGTTCTGCTTTTATTACACAGGTTGAGTGATTACCTGTTCACACTGGCCAGATACACAGCTATGAAAGAAGGAAACATGGAGAGGATCTACAGGAGACCTGAATGAACTTCCTCAAAATCAGAAATAAACTTTCTTTTAATAAAATCATGATTTTAATTTAATTGCTCCAGTCTGTTTATCTAAATCACAGTTATCTTGACTGTGTGCTGAGAATCTCTCTCTCACTCCAGGTTCAGGTGATAGTGTTCATTACACTTCATCAGGTAATTACACTCTAACACTAACACTAGTGGGCTTTAACACTGGCTTTGAATAACACTGAATTATGTCCATGTTTACTGTATGAACATTTCCATGCTGAATTCTGACCTCTGACACTAAAATAAGACTTTGTTATTAAGACTAAACATCACTGGCTGTAGGATTTTACTGAGATTGTGCTCGTGTTTGTTTTGTGTAGATTTTTCATGCTTAAAGTTGTAGCTGATTTAAACTGTTCACCACAAACAAGTACACAAACCCAGAACCCAGTCACACTTCACTGCACACAGGGGAAATGCTGAACCTGAAATATCACAGTGAATTGTTTAGAACTTATACATGTCTTTTAAATTCACAGATATTACACATGCAGATTAGTGTTTACTGAAGTTTTTAACATGAGATTTACAGATTCACAGGTTTAGAAATGTCTTTAGAATGCATTCAGTATATAAAATGTATTCAGAAGGTTGTTTACTGATTAATCACAATGTGCTCACTGTTTGATTGCTGCCACTAAACCGCATCTGACAGTGAAATGAAAGTAAAATGAACCTCAGAGAATAAACACAGTACACACCTGCATGACGTCATCAGCTAATTACATTTCTGCAGCAGAAAACACACTGGCTTGACTCTGAAGGTGACTGAAGATCTTTTCTGTTTCAGCCTCATTTTTACTGTAAAAGTGAAATCAGATGAAGTTTAGATGCAGTTGTTCATAAACGATATCAGTTCACATCCTGAAGCACACATGTGATTTATAAATCAACAAGAGTTTAGTAGAAAAAGGACTTGTGCAAGAATTAAATCACAATCATTTATAAACCACCCATTTTCTGTTTGATACACAGCAGTTACAGAAGTGTAACATGTAAAATATGTCAGTGAAACTATTGTGGTGTTCAGGTTTTAGTGGAAGCTGGTGGTGTTTAAAATAGAGGAAGCACAAGTGACTACACATCACACATTACACAGTAACATCCTACAGTAACAGCTCATTCACAGGGACTTGTACTGCAGAGGCTCCACATCATCTACAACTAATAATAAACACAGCCAGTCAGTTTCACTGAACCGATTTTACTGCTCCCCGACTCCTGAATGAATATCCTGTTTAATTTCACTCTCTCCTCATATGTATGAGCATTAAAGAGCTTAAAATCAGGTCAACATTAGCAGTGTCGGCCTTTTGGTGCCAAAAAGCAGCTAAGCTGTTAGCTACTAGACTTATACAACAACAAATTTCAGAAACGAATGCAAATAATGAGACAGAACTTTATACTTACAGTTTATTTAAAATACTTACAAATCACAAAAAACAGCAAGATATACTAGTGTGTAAAACTGGGATTATGCTACTCTTCTAACCATTACTCCAGGCCACAAAAAACTGAGGCTGTTCTGAGAGCAAACGGAGGCCCTAGCCAGTATTAGTACAGTGTTCCTAATAAAGTGCTCCTTATAAATATTTACAATGTAGAAAACAGTTACTATATACAAAGGTACAAACTATATACAGAGACCAAGTATTCTAAGCACGAGGGACCAATCGAGCTCAATGTCAGGACTGAGTTCAAAATCAGAATCACTAATCAACAGAAAAAAATATAAAGTATGGAGAACACGACACAACACCGAGCAGAGCCGGACACCAGCTTCCTTCCAGCTGAAACACCGCTGCCTGTTGACGTCACCCTCAGTGTAACGGAGGACTGAAGCTGTGTGCGAGTCGAAACAATCTTTAATCTCCGCTAAACTCTGTCCTTATCTCCGTCTCCTCTTCTCTCCTAGAAAAACACACAGAAAGAAACAGGATCAGCTCTGAGCACAGGCTTTTCTGCTGGATTTTCACTCCACACACAGATTTTTATTCCATATTACACTGTAAACATCATCATGTCTTACTCTCTCAGTTCAGCAGGAAGACACACAGTCCCACTTTAAGAGTTGTTGGAGGAAGAATCTCCTTCAGAGCCTTTTCATTCAAATCCATCACAAAGTGAACTAAACACTGCAACTAAATAATGTACTGGTTTTAAACATCATTTATGGATCATAAAGGGTCACTTACAGGGTTTGGCTGGAACAGGTTTGAAGCCTGAAACACAGATGATGGACAGACAGTTATTATAAAATCTGTGTACTGTGTTTGCTTTCACAAGACAATTAGTCAATATCAGCTTATTGTCATGTCTAATTTACCAGTTAAACTTAAAATATGCAAAATATTCATCAAATCCCCTTTCAAGAATTAGAAAGTGTAAATCTGTTCTCTGAAAACTTCACATCTGCCTCCTTCCTCCTCTCACCAGAGTTCTTCTTCTTCCAGACCACAATTCCAGCAACGAGAGCAACGAGAGCAACGAGAGCCGCGACTACAGCAACGATGATAGCAACCGGTGCTCCATCTGATCCTCCATCTGATCCTCCACCTGTTAAATCAACACAGAGTCTTTATTATATGCTGCAGCAATAAATCAGCTTTCACTGTAAATCTGGAGTTTTAGAGGAAAGTGTTTCTCCGACCTCTCACAGGCAGCACTAACTCCTTCTCCAAGCTGCTGTGCTGAATCACGCAGGTGTAGGTGTGTTTCTGCAGCTCCTCAGCTGGAACTGTCAGAATGCTTCTCTTCTGGAAGCTTCCATCCTGGTTGGGTAACGTCTCTCTGAGCTCCACGTTCTCATGCACCTCCTCTCCGTCCTTCTGCCAGGAGATCACCACTGCTTTGGGGAAGAAACCTGTAGCATGACACACCACCTCTGCAGAAGGAGAGTGTTTCTGGAGCACTGAAGCCTGGGGACGAACTGCAGAGACACACAGAGACATAAATATTAAAACTCTTTTTTTCTTCATTTATAAACGCCTGATGCTAACCCCGATGAGGAATAATACGTATTTCTGGTGAGAACATTTTCAGTGTAGTCCTTTCCACCAGTTTATCTGTTTTAGTGAAGATGTAGACACTAGAATGGTTTCTGCAGGAAAGGAGGAAAGTTTACAGTCGAAACGTTTACTTTCTTTCTTCCTATTCTAGGAAAAAGATGTTACGTACAGACCTTAATAAGAAAGTGTGTGTGTGTGTGAACTTTTCTAGTGTCTGCATCTTAACTAAAACAGAAGAGCAGCAGCTCAAGCACCTGGTGATTACCGTAAAACCCTGTATATACACACACTCCACATTCTACTGTGATGAGCTTCACCACGCTGTTAAAATCATCTGCTCTGAGCAGCACAGGAGAGAAAACTGATTTAATCCCTTTCTAATTATCATTACCATTAAAAGTTTTTATAAACTGTTACAATCAACACTTCCTTTAAATCCTGTTTCATTTTCTTTTTGTTTTCTTTTTTCTCTTTCATCTGAAAAGTCTTTCACTATTTAACCAAAATATAACGGATAAAAAATGGTCAAAAATGTCCCTTTTTTGCTGAAATATTTCGGTGGCTTCCTTAATAAATATAGTTAATTATAATAGTTAGTAAAGTTGTGTAATGTTATCTGTAAGTCACACACACACTAATAGATTTTATCTCACATTAATGATCTCAAAACTTTCTTCATTTACTGTGAGAGACGTCGAAGTGCCGCATCTTTCAAGCAGGAAAACTGAAACGAAACAAGAAATGAATCTGAGATAGGGAAGGAGGCGGAGCTTCAGGGGGTCACAAGTGTCAATCATTCCAGATTCATATCTGGATTTTGTGGTCTTTAGTTGTTACTGAAGGGGAAAAGGGTTTTTGTGCAGGTTTGAGAGAGAACTCATAGCAGCGTACTCTAATCTTACAGTGCAGAGCTCCTACAGAAAATGTGTAAAAGTCAGCAGGTCTGTAAATCACACGAGGAAAAGTGATTTTACACACAAAACTATCTTAATAGCAACGTCACATGATTTTAACCCACAGTGAAATGAAACGTTATTTATCACGTGATCAACATTTTTAGCTACAAGGAAGTGAAAGACAGTTTAGTGTTGGACAGAAAACTATATTTACATATTTAATAATACACACATAAAATCTCTAAATGTGTAGTTTTTAAAGAATAAAGTCATTTTTCATGTAGATATTTAAATATGAAAACCACAGGACAGAAGAAGTGTGTATGTGTGTGTGTGTGTGTGTGTGTTACAGTTACAGTAACAGAGCAGATCACACACTTTACCTTTCCTCTCCAGAGTCTCTCTGCCGTAAGACACGTACTTCTTTAACCAGTCAATACATTCTTTCTCCAGGTAGATCTTCCACTCATTAGCCGCAGCTCCTGTAGCCTCCCACTTGTGTTTGGTGATCACAGCTTGAGGTTTAGCTGCAGTCCATGTTTTAGTTTTCAGATCCAGACTGATGAAATCTTCTCCATCATAACCGTACTGACTGTATCCTCTTGTGGTGCCGTCATCATCGAGCTCACAGCTGCACATCAGCTGCCATGTGTGAACTCCTGCACACACACACACACACTCACACACTTTAAACTCACACGTACACACACATGCCCACATACAGTGTGTGTGTGTGTGTGTGTGTGTGTGCGTGTGTGAATGAGGTTAGTGTAACGTTAGCTACTTACTAGCAAACACAGCTAATTCATTTATATACAATTATTAGTGTAATGTTAGACAGCGAATTAGCAAACTTACTGTGTAATAAGAGGTGTGTGTGTTAGTGAGTAAAGGTGTGAGTGTGTGTGTGTGTGTGTGAGTGTGTGTTAGTGATTAAAGGTGTAAGTGTGTTACCTGTAGTCTGGTTAAAGTGCTGCATCATTCTGGCCACACTGACTTTGAAGACCTCCTGTTGATCCTCCGCATACTGTGTCTCACTGCTCCAGTAATCTGGATCTGTAGCACTGCGCTTCTGTATCCACTCCGTCTTCGGGGTCACTCTCCTGATGTTACTGTCGTAGAACGCAAACTTCTCTCCATCCAACTGACCCACAGCAGTGAATTCTGGGAAATTTATTCCTGGTGTAACTCCAGTGAGGATGTGCTGCAGAGAGTGTGTGACTGTAAAAGTGTAAAAACACACATTAACACACACACACACACACACACACACACACACACACACACTAACAGTAGCTCCACTCTCTCACTCCTTACACACTCTGTTTTTATTATTAAATCTTTTATTTATTATTTTACTCACATAATAATCTGATGATTAAACACACCACTCTGTACATTAATGACAATTTTAATCTTTCACACGTTTATACATTATTATTATTATTATTATTATTATTATTATAAGCAGCTGTATGGAGTTTAAACTGGTGTTATTTATTTTTCTCCTCTTTCCTGTAATTAACACTTTATTCAGTAGAGAATTCCTCTTCCACTCTTTTACTGTGATTTGATTTTACTAACGGACACGAGGAGGAAGTTTAATAAACAAACTAATAAATAAATACAGAACTTTACACGCTATAATAATAAGAAAAGCTCACGACTTCTCTTCTTTTATTTATTTATTTATTAAAGTAAAAGTTCTTTTTATAAAAGAAAAAGCAGCACAGTGAATATAAAAAGTCTCTTCTGTGGAACATCAGCACATTAAATCTGAATAAAGAGATTAAAACTTGAATAAAACACTTTAATCTGGATTTCTTTTCTTATTGTTATGTGCTGGATAGTTTGCCCTCCCTCATCCTACTGTGAGGAATAAACTCTGTCTGCACTCACTCCTGCCCCAGAGCCTCCTACGATCTGAAATAGCTGATTCCAGCAGCAGTGAGGCGGATTCCTCTCCCATTACAGCCACAAGCTACTGAGCATTTATTAACCAGCAACAACAACAACAATAATAATAATAATAATAATAATAATAATAGTGTGTATTTGTGTTTTACAGAGTAATAGATGTAATTTTTTAGCTTTATTGACTTTATTATTTGTGTGTAACTTTGTCAGATCTCCCCTTATCACAGGCTCAGCGTTAAACTTTAATATTAGAGAGTAAATAAATGGAATAAAGACAGTAAACATTACAGAACTCACCTGCTGATGAAAGATGAAGAGAAACTGTGAGGAAAATCAGAGCTTTCAGAACTGCACGAGCCATCTCTCACTGCACACTCTCACACTCTCACACTATACACACTATAAACACAATAAACACTATAACACACTATAAACACTATAAACACACTAACAAAATAATAATAATAAAAGATTAACTCTATTTAACTCTCTTTAGCGCTGTGTAACTCGGTGAGAGAGAGTTAAAGATCCGGCTGTCGCTCCTGTCTTCAGCGGGAATGTGTCTCCTGTGAGGGGGGAGGAGTTTTTATATCAGCGCTCTGACCAATCACAACTCAGAGTCCCGACCAATAAGAACTCAGGATTCAGTCGCGTCACCAGGTTCTGAGGAGAACTGAGGAGTGCAGGATTATTCTGAAAGTAAAAGCAGGAGATGATGGAGGAGGAAAGAGTTTATGATCATGTCTCTTTATATTTTCAGCTATTTCAAATAAAAATAAGTTTAAAATACACATTATTATTATTATTATTATTATTATTATTATTATTATTATTATTGTCCTTACAAAATAAATGTAGCTTGTTTACATTGTCCTAGATTAAATAAATATATCTACTTTAAAATTAAATGATAAAAACACACTAATATTACTTTTCTATAACTGTTCTGCTCAGTTAATAATAATTCAGTTGAAATAGAAACTCTTATTCCTCTGTGTTGTGACACTACAGTACAGTATATAGTATATAATCATGTTAATAAAGCTGGAGCTGTAAAATGGCTGCTGTATGTGTGTGTGTGTGTGTGTGTGTGTGTGTGTGTGTGTGAGTGTGTTCACTACTCCACTGGTAATAAAAACCTCTTCTGTGTTCTCCATCATCAGTTAACACACAGCTCAGAAAAGGCCTTCAGAAGGTGGTGTTAATGTTTGAGCTTTTGAATTGAAATACAGTAAACAGTAAATATAATCTTATACAGTGCCTCCTTTTATTATTAAAGACTCTATTAAAGAATCTGCTGATGAACATGTGCTTGTTATTTCAGTGTTTGCAGGAGCAGAAGGTGAAGGAGGTGAGTTGAGGTGTAAATGTGGAGAGGGATGGAGGTTGGGGTGGAGGCTGGAGGGTCAGAGAAGAACATGAGAATGATTCTGCTGAGTGGAGACGCTTCAGACTGACTCCTGTTTCTGTCACCATGAACACAACACGTCTATTCTACTGCATGAACTCATCAACAACCTTATTTTATTTCTAACACTTTTGTACATTTCTTCAAGTTTAATTAGAATCATGTCCATAAATCATGTTTAATGTGCACCAGTGAAAGTTGTAAACCTTTTAAATTGACTGAATTTCTTCTTATATAATTATCACATTAATAAAATGGTCTCCCATGTTGATGAAATTCATAACAACAGACAAACACATTCTCTTTAAACTAATAACACACAACAATTGTATGTCGGGTTATCGGTTCATGACCTGAAACATGTTTGTCAATTTTTTATGACTCAGATGAAGATCAGATCACATTTAAAGAGTAATTAATTACAGAAATCTGAGACTCGGTAGAGCTGAATAAAGTGGGTAAGAGAACATGATCAATTCTCCTAATGTTTATAGTTAAAGAGATTATAGACTTTAGATCATAGAGTGACTGTAGAGCTGAATTGGGTTGGAGATATGTTGTTATTAAAACACAGGACTTTCCATGATATAAACTAATATTCAGTAACTAAAATGGAAGTGCAGAAAGATGTTTTGTAATGACTTTAAAAACAAAGAGACTTATTGGTAAGTTTTGGAAAAATCAGCTAACTGAGTATTAGAATTTGTCCTTTATATAAGCGTGACTTGTAACACAGAGTCATATTTCTATAGTAGAATTAAAAACAGTGTGTGTTATACACTCTGACAGATAAATACTCCTGCACTACACACACCTCATGCAGATCACAGGGTGTGTGTTTTCCTCTTAGCTGTGTTCTCTCTCTGCCTATAGCAGCACTGAATAACACACTGCCTCATCAGTTACTAGGACGAAAGCACAGGAGCAGGTTAGTAACTGAATTGAAAGTGTTTTAGTGACGGGGAAAACCAGGTTACTGAGCTGCCTGCTGTTTATGTTCAATTTTCTTTTATAATTTTACTTTATTTATTACTTATACAACACTGAGACACCTCATCTAACATTTATAGAGCTTTAAACATTAGAGATGATTTGGGAAACATTTCTAAGTTCCCTTCCTGCTAGGAATTTGACCCAAGCAGCTGTTCTCAGAGATGGAGTGATGGTTCCAGCTGTTTTAGTTTTTTCTGGTAAAAATAAAATGAAAGAAACTGATGAAGCTTCATTTGAGGACATGAAGATGATTCTGCTGAATAGAGACGCTTCAGACTGACTCCTGTTTGTGTTAAACACACACACACACACACACACACACACTAACAGTAGCTCCACTCTCTCACTCCTTACACACTCTGTTTTTATTATTAAATCTTATATTTATCATTTTACTCACATAATAATCTGATGATTAAACACACCACTCTGTACATTAATGACAATTTTAATCTTTCACACGTTTATACATTATTATTATTATTATTATTATTATTATTATTATTATTATGATAAGCAGCTGTATGGAGTTTAAACTGGTGTTATTTATTTTTCTCCTCTTTCCTGTAATTAACACTTTATTCAGTAGAGAATTCCTCTTCCACTCTTTTACTGTGATTTGATTTTACTAACGGACACGAGGAGGAAGTTTAATAAACAAACTAATAAATAAATACAGAACTTTACACTCTATAATAATAAGAAAAGCTCACGACTTCTCTTCTTTTATTTATTTATTTATTAAAGTAAAAGTTCTTTTTATAAAAGAAAAAAGCAGCATAGTGAATATAAAAAGTCTCTTCTGTGGAACATCAGCACATTAAATCTGAATAAAGAGATTAAAACTTGAATAAAACACTTTAATCTGGATTTCTTTTCTTATTGTTATGTGCTGGATAGTTTGCCCTCCCTCATCCTACTGTGAGGAATAAACTCTGTCTGCACTCACTCCTGCCCCAGAGCCTCCTACGATCTGAAATAGCTGATTCCAGCAGCAGTGAGGCGGATTCCTCTCCCATTACAGCCACAAGCTACTGAGCATTTATTAAATAATAATAATAATAATAATAATAACAGAGTGTGTATTTGTGTTTTACAGAGTAATAGATGTAATTGTTTAGTTTTATTGACTTTATTATTTGTGTGTAACTTTGTCAGATCTCCCCTTATCACAGGCTCAGCGTTAAACTTTAATATTAGAGAGTAAATAAATGGAATAAAGACAGTAAACATTACAGAACTCACCTGCTGATGAAAGATGAAGAGAAACTGTGAGGAAAATCAGAGCTTTCAGAACTGCACGAGCCATCTCTCACTGCACTCTCTCACACTCTCACACTATATACACTATAAACACTATAACACACTAACAAAATAATAATAATAAAAGATTAACTCTCTTTAACTCTCTTTAACTCTGTTTAACTCGGTGGCTTCCGCGGGAATGTGTCTCCTGTGAGGGGGGAGGAGTTTTTATATCAGCGCTCTGACCAATCAGAACTCAGAGTCCCGACCAATAAGAACTCAGGATTCAGTCGCGTCACCAGGTTCTGGAGAACTGAGGAGTGCAGGATTATTCTAAGATAAGATAAGATAAGATAAACTTTATTAATCCTCGAAGGGAAATTCAAGTAGTCTTGTAGATAAGCAAGAAAGAAGGTAGTAAGAGTAGTAAAAAAGTAGTGAGAGTAGTAGAAATCAGTGAGAGTAGCAAAGTAGTGAAGTAGTAAAGTAATGAGAGTAGTGATTAGTCATCTGCCATTGGCTAAGGTGTTGTAGAGCCTGATGGCAGTGGGGATGAAGGAGCTCCTGTATCGTTCAGTCCTGCAGTGCAGTGAGGTGAGTCGTCCACTGCAGCTGCTCCTCTGGTCCATCAGGGTGTTGTGTAGGGGATGGTCAGGATATTCCAGAATGGCCTCTAGCTTTTTCTGTGTGCGTCTCTCCACCACGGCCTCCAGTGATTCAGACCTCATTCCAGTCACTGAAGAAGCTTTTTGCACCAGTTTGTCCATCCGCCTTGCATCCTTCTGCTTTATGCTGCCTCCCCAGCAGACTGCAGCATAAAACAGCACACTTGCTACTGTAGTTTTGTAAAACATATGTAGCATCTTCCTGCAGATGTCGAAGGACCTAAGCCGTCTTAGGAGGAAAAGCCGTCTCTGCCCTTTTTTATATTGTACATCTGTGTGAAGTGACCAGTCCAACTTATTGTGCAGGTGCACACCTAGATATCTGTAGGCTGGCACCACTTCAATGTCCGCACCATAGATGCTGACTGGATAAGGAGGGGGTTTAGCCCTTCGAAAATCCACTACCATCTCCTTGGTTTTAGAGGTGTTTACTAGGAGGCAGTTTTTGTGACTCCAGTCACTGAAGGATTTTATCAGGGCTCTGTACTCCTCTTCCTGTCCATTCCTGATACATGCAACAATCGCAGTATCATCAGAATACTTCTGAATGTGGCAATACTCAGAATTGTAGGTGAAGTCTGCTGTGTACAGTGTGAACAGGAATGGAGCCAAAACAGTCTCCTGTGGAGCCCCTGTGCTGCTTAGAACTCTAGCAGAGATGCAGTTCCCCAGCCTGACAAACTGTGGCCTTTCTGTCAGGTAATCAGTGATCCAGGACACAAATGAGAGGTCAACCCCCAACCCTTTCAGTTTGTCTCTAAGGATGATTGGTTGGATGGTATTGAATGCACTCGAAAAATCAAAGAACATAATCCTCACGTAACTTGCGGGTTCTTCCAGATGAGACAAAACACGGTGACACATGTAGAGGACAGCATCATCCACACCAATGTGCTCTCTGTAAGCAAACTGCAGGGGATCCATTGCGTGTTTAACCTCGAGTCTTAGTAGGTGCAGAATCATCCTCTCCAGAACCTTCATAATGTGGGATGTGAGAGCCACCGGCCTATAATCATGTAGTTCAGCTGGACACTTTACTTTAGGTACTGGAACTATACAAGATGTTTTCCACACAGCCGGAACCCTCCCCAATTTTAGACTCAGGTTGAAGATCCTCTGCAGAGGCTCACACAGTTGAGCAGCACAGTCCTTAAGCAGTCTAGGACAAACACCATCTGGGCCAGCTGCCTTCCCACGGCACAGTCTTTGTAACTGCAGCCTCACCCCTGTTACTGTGACAGATGGTGGAGCATGCTCAGGTGAAGGAGGGGGCAAAGCTGCAGGGGTGGAGATGCACACAGGTGTAGGCAAAGGAGTTGGAGTAGATGGAGGAGGAGACATGGAGGAAGAATGAGGGGTTGTGTGTGTACAGGCTGCATTTGTAACAGTAAAATCAAACCTGTTGAAGAACTTGTTGAGTTCATTGGCTCCGTCCACATCACCCACTGGTGCCTGGTTGTTCTTTTTTTTGTAGCCAGTGAAATTGTTAATTCCCCTCCACACTTCTCTGATGTTATTCTGCTGTAGGTCTTTCTCTATTTTGTTTTTGTAGTCCTCCTTAGCCTGCTTCAATTTCCTCTTCAGCTCATATTGGACATGTTTGAGCCTTTCTTTGTCTCCATCTTTAAATGCCTCCTTTTTCTGGTTAAGGATAGCCTTGATGTCACCAGTGATCCAAGGTTTGTTATTTGGGAAACATTGCACAGACTTTGTAGGTATAATAGTGTCTCTACAGAAGTTGATGTAATCAGTGAAGCAGTCAACCTGTCTGTCAATGTCCATGCTATTCCCTTCTACTCCCAGCAATACGTTCCATGGTGGTTGCAGGTTGCTTCAGTACACAGGGTTTATAACAGGTCTGCAGTAAGACCAGGCTGTGATCTGACCTGCCAAGTGGTGGTAAGGCAGTAGAGGTATAGGCCTCCTTGACACTTGCATATAGTAGATCCAGTGTTTTACCTTCTCTGGTAGGACAGGTGACAAACTGGTAAAATCCAGTCAGGTGTGAGGTGAGAGTCACATGGTTAAAATCTCCTGATATTATAATGAGGGCCTCAGAATGTTGAATTTGTATCCTGGCAACAGTCTCATGGATGACTTCACAAGAGACATTAGCATTTGCTCTTGGTTGAATGTAAACAAGTATTGCGATGATATGACTGAATTCCCTGGGAACATAATATGGTCTGAGACCAACTGCCAAAAGCTCAATGTCCTGACTTCATGTCCAATATTCCCGGGATAGACTCCAGGACCACCACCTTGTCCAGGATAAAGTGTTTACTGGAGATGAATGAATGTTTATCAGTCTTATAAAATACAACAGTTCAGTACAAAGTGTGTAAACTCTCTGCTATGGAAAGTCCTGCCACACCCATGTGTGTGTGTGTGTGTGTGTGTGTGTGTGTTGTGTGGAAAATCCCTTAAATACACAAATGCTTTTATGACTGTTGTAATATTGAGCTGCTCTTTCTACTGCACCACCAACAACTGTATATAATACTGTCATTATATTATACACCAAGTCATTCATATAAAAATGTTTACATTATTTTATTCCTGATAATAATTTTGGAATTATTTTTATTAAATGGATCTTTACTCTTTTCTTTACTGATCTAAGTGAAAAACAATCACAGAAAAATGTAATTAACAATAATATAAAAATATGAATGTGTTACATAATATGAAATTAATTCAGTTTAAAAGCTTACTTCACATAGTTCACTACCAGGCCATCAGAATGTTTATGTTCAGCTACTTTAACACTCTAAAGACACTGTAAAGATGTGTTAAGAGACAAAAGACACTTAAAATAAAAGTAGTCCAGGGGAAAGCAAAATTTGGTGTCAGAGAATCAAATTTAATAATGCCAACATTCACACAATACAGTGATAAAGCAAAATTCAAATACAGGGCACCAGGCAGTGAGCTACACTTCTGTCTAGGCTTGTACTTGTACTTGTACTTGGTGAATAACTTGAAAATGTGCCCCAACTGAAAATATCTGAGCAGCGACAAAATAATTTCACGTTGATATAATTTATAACCTGAGGCAAGTCTCCCTGTCTCAAAGTCCACAAAACCCTGCGTATGACAGTTTCATGTTAGGACGTTCTCTCTTGAATTTCAGAAAGAGGTTGTGCAAACTGCCATTGAGGAAACGTTTCTGCAGTTTTATTTTTTAATTTCAGGTTATTGTCTCCTGTTTTCCTGTGGACGCTCAGCTGTTTTCATCTCGTCCCAAAAATTCAGCGAGCTTTTTCTCACTGAATTTGTACTAGTTCTGTTTTGGGATGGTTTTTATGATACTGCAAACCTGTAGGCCTTTCTTCGTTTCTGCACATTGTTTTGCAAGAGTTTCCTATTTGCTTTTCACTTCACTGAGCAAGCGGTACTTCTTCAGTACCTTTCCAGCCAGAATCTTTGAGACAGTTTGCTCGTCTTTCACTCCAGAGTGATGGTATTTATTTTCTCAGCTCTGACAACACTGTATTATGAACTTAAGGCCTTTGCGTTGAGCTGCATTTGTTTTTTAGTTTTCAGCATTGGCAACTCCAAACTGAAAAGCTGGGAAAGTCAAGTACACTTCTTTTTGTATTTTTCCATCATGTGTGAGATTCTTCTAGCTTCTTTTGGATTGCACTAAGATCACAATAGATTTTCATTCTGTTGCCTTCACTTTTTTCTGTCCTCATCTGTGAGGTGTTTCATGGTGTGCACTTGAACTTTCAGCACATTCTTGGAAACCTTGAGCATCATTCTGCCCCTGTCGCTGGTCTACTGGAGACTCAGGGGGCTGTTGCTTGCTAAATACTGCTGTATAAATTTAAACACTATTATTTCATTGTTTAAATTTCCACTGTCTGCGTTTATGTCTTTTTTCCCATTTTGAAAACTGGTAGATTGTTTTAAGCTTTGCTGTCTCTTTTCTTTTTCTGTATCTTTCCTTTTCTCTTGCAAGCTACTCCTGATATTTCACAGGATCTTCCTTGACTTTGTATTTTCTAGACCATTGCGCTGTCGTCTTTGGGGCCATGAGATCTTAAACACAAATAGTGAAAATTTAAGTTCATTTATTTTTTTCATCATAATTATGGTCATAAGAAAGATTAATCTCTAAATATCAGAGAAGAAATGTTAATATTACAAAAGAAATCCCTACGTATTAGAAAATAAACTGATATGATGTCATTACCATCAGAACTAGAAATGTGTTGGTAATGACAGGTCACAGTAATGACATTTAGTTTTTGGGGAAAAAAGAGGATAACTCATGGTTTGGATAACACTACTCTTCAGTCTTCTCTCAAGGCAGGCATGTACTCCTCTGTCAGTTATTAGTTCATGGTTAAAACATAAACAGTGTTATCCCCAAAAAGTTCCCCCAGAAACAATATGCTGTGATGGTAATGACAGGAGTGTTGGGGACAGAGATATATAGTCCGAAAATATATTCAAACTGAACAGATGTAAACTAAATTTATATTTTTTATATTAAATTTAAACTACTATGAAGGCACACAATGAGAACTATGTATGATTTGATCACTTTTCATGAGTTTACTGAAACAGAGAAGTTTAAAAGTCTGGGGACAAGGCCAAAACAGTAAAGTATTGGTATTAAAATAAAGAAAAAGAAAAGAAAAGAAAAAAAAAGGAAGGCATTTTTTTTTTTTTTGCTGCAGTAAAAAAATAACTATTGTTTTTAATTACTAAACAGTTTCTTTCATAGTTAAGTGTTTTTAGATGAATTAGATGAATACCTCCTTTAGGTTTCTTTATGCTATCTGCCTTTCTGGATAAACTATTTTCCAAATAAAATAAAAAAATTTAATATATCAATGAATTACTGATGTATAAAAACACAGTGCACAGTGACCTCTGCTGGTCAAAAGCATGAAGTGCAGTTAATAATGTACTGCGTCCTACAGGATCCAGCTGTAGTGGGTTAAACTGATAAAATCTTCATTCCACTCATTTATTCCCTCAGAATAAAACATCCAACTTGTAACACTAATTAATGCTGTATCCATTTTAATAATAATAATAATAATAATAATAATAATAATAATAATAATAATAAAAACCTTTGTTATGTTTATATGAGCCAGTGTATAGACGTATCTCCTCACATGATAGTTGTAGAATAGTTTACATCCAGTATTTATACAAAAATCACTTATTTATTCACCATCAGTTTAGCCCTAATCCACTTTTTACTGTAAGTGTTATATGAGCTAATAATTGTGGTGTATTTAATGTGTAATGGAGGAGGTTTTAGGGCTCTTTAGTTAGGAGCTGAATTTGTGCCACAGTGCCAGGGCTCAGCTGCTTTCTTCCTTTCTTTTTTATTCTTATAACAGTTTTTAATTTATTAATGAATGACATATTGTACTCATTGATAGTTACTTTTATTGTTGTGGAATGTTAATAAAACTGGTTAGTTCCTGTTCTCACTTGCATTATAGCAGCTATAAACAGTCGTCCCCTCACCAGCCTCTTTTTTCTCTCTCTTTAAACCAGAAAGTGCAATCTCCTCTGTCCTGAAGACTTTCCCATGGAAGAAACTTACTGACTGTTACAAGACTTATAAAGTCTCTGTGAATGAGCTGTTACTATAGAAACTATAACGTATTAGAACGAATGCATCAATATAAACCTGTGATTTGCAGCTACGCTACTCTCAGAGCTGCTGTTATAGATCATTAATCAACACCTTCTGACCAATCACAATCCAGAATTCAACAGCACTGTGGTGTAACCTGGTGAATAAACTGCACAGAGACACACACTGGATGTTTAGTAAAGATTTTAGAATATTAAATGTGTACATGATTGAAGTGATTAAGTTCACATTTTACAGAAGAAATATTACTACACGTGTGATAATACAGAACTTTACAATGACACTGCTTTTTTCATTCCTATAGCGACCTGCTGTTTCTGTAGCGCAACCAAGTTCAAAAACATCCTCAAGCGCAGAAACAGCGATGATGATTTATATCGTTTAAGGGAGGGAAAAAAAAGATTTGTGACATCATTAAAGTCTGAAGATCATCAGTCAAGCTCAGTCTGTAATCTTCAGTTTTTACAATCGCTCTTTAAAGTTTGTTTTGCATTAATGTTCAGTCCTACAACCTGGAGAGAGACACACACACACACACACACACACACGATGACTGTATGAACATCACCAGGCACACACTAGTCCATCTGAATAAAAATGCAGTCCCAAGCCCTTGTGTTCAACTCGTTAGGATCAGCAGCACTGTTCAGCTTGGTCATACAGAAAGGATCATGGTATTTGCACATACAGAAGCAAAAAACAGGAAGAATTCAGACAGATGAGTGCAGAACACAGACCTGACATCTGCTTCTCAAAGTCATTACGTTTCTGCAAATAAGCTATTGCTCTTCATCTTCAGCCTTTTACAAAACACGTCTCATCAGCTCTGTAACCCGCTTACTGGGACCCTCTTTAAAACGTCTAATTAATCATTTAGTTGCTTTTTGCAATTGTAAAAGATAAAAAAAACAGAGAATGCCCTCATTTTTAAATTTAATAACAGGACCACAGTTTTGAAGCATCCAGTGACATCATGCAAGAGGAGAACTTCAGAGTCCTTTAGAGTCCAGTCTCTAAATAAACCAGGAGCTGGTTTAAGACTCGCTCTTCTCCTTCATATGGCTTGTTTCCAGTGTAACACTCTTAAACGACGGCAGAGCAGTGTGTGTGTGTGGGGGGGGGGACAAACATTTGCACAAACTGTTAGTTATCAGTTATTGGGAAGAAAGAGCAAAGCAGAAGTGTCCTCTCATCTGATTACAGTATCTCCACTCGGCTACAGGTTAGTAGAGTCAGAAACACACCATACGGCGCCTCCATGGGATCATTGTGAATAACCATGCGTTATGAACTACAAGTTAAAAAGTGTTACAATAATTAAACACAAAAAAGTCTAAGCACCTGAAAGAAACAAGACAAACAAACAAACCAAAACTTGAAGGAATAATGAGGAAAAAAATTAGGTAAAATACAAAATAATCATTTTTTCGAAGTTATTTTACCCATGACTGGACTTTACATACACCTCGAGCTACATTTGCTTGTTTAACTTCATTTAGTTTTGGTTCATGCTGCTGGTGGTTTGTGCAGCACGGCACTATAAATATTCACTGCAGTCTTCTTTAGGTTGTCGTAAAAGAGACTTTATAACAAATGATGTAGTCGTTCTCAGCTCACTGTATATTTATACAGTATATCAGTTCATTTCTTTGTTTGCTAACTCATCTCAATTTCATAACAATAAAATCTGTTAAACAAATTAGTCCAACAAACTTCCTCTGTGACTTCAGGCAGCCTGCTTTAATTTAAATAATGTGCAACGTCACTTAAATACGCTCTCTCCTCCTGTAGTGTGTAAAAGGGAACACAAAAGACATGGAAATTTGTTATTCTAGATCTTTGACATGGCGCCACAATATGAACCAACAGCAGTGAGCCAAACAGCTGCGCAGTTTAATCTACACAAAAGTCTCAGCAAATCTTCAGCTAACACGTGATCTGTTGTTTCTCCTGAAGTTTCCTTCATGTGGTGTGTTTCATGGCTTGTGTTGCATCCGTATTGCTTTCCATTGCAGAGAGCGAGTGAGAGACGAGTCCACGTCTCCGTCTGGAAGCCTGAGAAACCCCCTCGGCTGTGTTACACTCTGACTACTGTGATGGGTTCCGTCCCAATCCTCGTGAGAAGTGAAGGTCCAGGAGTGTGAGAAATGAGAGAAGAAAAAACACAGCAAAACTTTACTTTAAAACTGAAGTGTAAGCAGGACTAAGATCTGCTGATGGGGTTTGATCGAGTTTCACACTCCAGGCTGAGGTGAATAAGGCCTGTAGAGATGCTTTGGCTTCAGATGCTGAGTAGGACAGAGGTCTCGCCTTTTCCATTCAGTGTGTGTGAGCAATGAACCCGTTCTGACTAATTCCTGTGCTGCTGCAGTTAATGTCTCTCATCTCTGAACAAGCCCAGAAACTCAGAAAGCTTGATATACGCTTCCTGACTGCCTTTTCATCATTGCTGATTTCTGAATGAGCAATCTTTAAACGAGAGTCTGGGTATGTTTAGGTGTGTGTTAAGAGAGCTCGAAGCCCGTGTTCATGCTGATGGCGTAGCGCAGTTTGTCTCTGAGGATGCTCTTCTTGCTGTAGTTGGGCAGTTTGAGCAGGTTGAAGCAGGTGGAGGAGGTGGGCAGACGGCCACCAGGCTCTTTCTTGCGTATGGTGAAGAAACCACGAAGCACGCTGCCCAGAGTGTCCCCCGTGTCCTAAACACACACACACACAAACACACATATATAAATATATACACACACAGAACAAATTACTGAAATCAGCAATATTCAAAAGACAGATGTAAAACCACAGGCACATGAAACAACAATAACATACCAACAGTGTGTCATCCAGAGAACACCTAGCATCAGTGATGGTTATTATCCACCAGGATGCTAATACAGCATTGTGAATGCTCATGGCCTTCCTTACAAGATGCTATATTTTATTTTGATAAAATATGTTTTGGGGTATTTTTCTTTATGTATCAAAAACATTTTCATGTATTTTTGCCCATTCCTGGTTGTAATCTGTCTTAACTGTATTAATTAAGCATATTAAATGCATGCAGTCATTCCAAACGAGTCTGTGTGTATGCGTGGTGTTGATTGACCTGGTCGTCGGACACTTCCACACAGCGGATGGAGAAAGGGGGTTTGAGATAGGCAAAACCCAACAGAGGAGGTCTGGAACAGCTGGTGACAAACTAAAAAAAACATATCACAACAAAATCAGGAAAAACTTTACAACACAATAAGAAACAGGTCTAGGACTTTTCTATTAATCCTAGTCAACACTCCCTCCAGCTTAATGCTGGATAATTCACTATGTTTCACACAAACATTCTGCACAAACCTGAAAAATACCAACGCATATCTACAGTTCCCTCTGAAAGTACTGGAACGCAAGGCCTGTTATTTTGTTTTTGATAGACACTGAAGACAATTCAGATCAAAAGATGAAAACGAGACGATAGATCAGAATTGCAGCTTTCATTTCATTATATTTACATCTAGAGGTGTTACGTAGCTTAGAACATGGCACCCATTTTTCAAGTGATCAAAAATACTGGAACATGTGACTGACAGGTGCTTCCTGTTACATTGATTATAATTGACTGCCTGACCGACATGAAGAGCAGAGAGCTGTCTATGGGAGAAAAGCAAGCCATTTTGAAGCTGAGAAATGAGGGAAAATCAATCAGAGCCATTGCACATTGCCATTGCATTGGGAAGCCATTTTGATCTCAAACCCAAATGTCTTCAGTGTATAGCAAAAACAAAAGAATTAGCCTTGCTGTTCCAATACTTTCGGAGGGGTCTGTATACACATCAACCAAATAAAATCCCAGTTCAGACTACATAACTCTCACTAATCTAATCAGTGTGTAAGTGTAAAAGCATGCTGTGGTGTGTCACCTTGAGGAACATGGCCCTCTCTTCAGGAGTGAAGTCACTGGACAGGATGTCCCACAGCCAGATTATCACCCTGTGGCTGCTGTGGAAGCCGCCGTAGTACACAGTGTGCTTTCTAAAGGACAAAGAGAAACAGTTCATGTCCTCTGTGTTAACACAACAGTAGCTCTACATTACAGTTTCCAATAGAGCTTTCTGCAATACACGATAGTAAAATACAATAGCAGATAGCTACAAAGAAATTTAAACCATTTTTCTTATTTTATGTGGACAGTTATATGATGAAATCCCGATTTGTTTGAACAACTGTCCTGTGAAAAGTGTAACTCCACCTAACTCCACTCCACTGCCCAAGAAACAGGTTTATATTCAATACTTTATGTATAAAGCTGCCTGACATTGTTACACAGTCAGATGCTGAAGTACGTTCACATACAATACACCTAATACACAGCAAAGCAAACTTAAAGACAGAGTGAAACGACAGACGCACTTGAGGTCGTCCAGATCGATCTCTGCGTTGTCCCCGGAGATGAGCCGCTGCACCTCAGGGGTGGAGAACATGTGCAGCCACTCGGGGTTGATGATGCTGCGGAATCCGCGGATAAACGCCCCCGTCTGCTCCTTTATCTGCGTGTGCATCCGGAAATGCGCCATCAGGTGGATGTAGCTGATCCTGGAGAGAGAGAGAGAGAGAGAGAGAGAGATGAAAGACCAAACAGCAGATGCTAACAAAAAGTACACAAGAGTGCACAGACATGTTTTAAGCAGTATTTTAAGGACAACATACTCGTTTGCTTTCCCCCAAGAAATTATTTTAATGTCACTCTTCTTATCTCATACAACCACATTTTACAGTGACGTCTTCATAAGGTAATAATAAATGGCACAACACTATCATTTAAAGACAAGCATGCAAACAAACCAGTGCACTGCTACCATTAAATCTTAAACTCTTTCCCACTCTGTATCAGTATCTGATCTTCCACATGGAGATTAATGAGACAAACTCACGCAAGTACAGAATTTGGCACTAGCATGCTAATGCTGTTTAAGCCATATGAAAGTGTGAAGGACTCACTTGTTTTCATTAGTAACAGGAATGGTCTTTCCACCAGGAATCAACTCATGACACACCAACTGTTGGGAAAGAAATAAAAATGTGTATAAAGATGAACAGAAAGAAGCAGAAAAAGGGGCAAAAAAAGACAGAGAACAGAATGAGACTAAGAGTGTGGTAGAAAGAAAAATGTTGTTTCTGATTACCTGCCCCATCACATCCTCATCATATGATAAAGTCAGACCCAGATCACTGACATCACCATCGTAGCGCTGCAAATCAACACACACACACACACACACACACACACACACAATCATAAGCCTTTATAAGACTTATACATCTTTCATATCTAAACGATACCTTTTACAACCCTTGTATATAATCATCACTGCCTTTGAGTATTTTTATCCGACTGTCTGAACAGAATCAGCACACAAACGGAGCAGTAAGAGCTGTACAGAGCACCTTAATGGAGGTGAGGTTCTTGTAGAACTCGGAGTCGAGTGAGGGCAGCTCGTCGATGGAGCTGTAGAAGGAGCTGTGGTGATGTCCGAGCACCTGACTCAGGAAGAACGAGGCGAAGGGGACGTCCACCACGATGCCCTCGTACAGCGCCTTACCCAGCATCTTACCCACAAACTCAAACAGCTGCAGGTGGTTCTCATGGAGGCTGGACGTGGGTGACGGGTACAGGCGCTCGTTCCCACTGGTCGTCTGTGTGGGAGATAAAAGAGCTGATTACAGACCTGGCCGAGAAGTTAAAAAGATAGAAACACACATATTTAATGTCCATGTATTTCAATGGGCAATTAATAATAACCAAAGAGAGAAAGAAAGAAACAAAGGCGGAAAAAAAAAGATAGAACACATTCTACAAACACTTTATCAACAAGAATAAGTGTCCAAACTCCATAAGACATACTTACTGGCCAGGTGTTTTATTGGGAAGAAACTAATGAATTGTTTGGTGTGGACCCAGTATTATAACCAGCCTATCTTTAGAACAGCTTGGTCATTAAATTAAAAATAAATCATTTTTTGAGGTACAGGTGGTATTTGAGCGAGCTGAAAATAGTTGGATTTTTACTGTTCAGTGAAAAGCTTTTCATTTTTAACCATAAGTACCTAATTACCACTTAAGCTGTTGCTGTCCTCATGCTGAAGAGTTTACTGTGTAGTGCTAGACAAAGAGAGAAACACTGTTAAACACCTTGAACAGGTTGAGCGCAGGGTTGAAGACCTTCTTAATGATCTCCTCCAGAAACTCCTTAAACACTCCGTCCTGATCGATCCCAGCCTCGTCTACCCCCAGATCATTCACAAACTTCACACGGATCACACCCTTAATGGAGTTCACAGGCAGCCTACGCAACTGGTCATAACCGTCCTGCAGAGCGAGAGAGAGAGACAGAGAGAGAGACAGAAATGAAAAATAGTACAGATTGAAAAAAATTAATGGAAGAAATTAAAATATATGTAGTTATAATGTGATATGAAGTCAAATGAACATTGTATAATAATGAGCTTATTTCCAACAATCCAGTGATATATGCCACTGCTGCAAAGCACAGTAAGAACTAGACACTAGGCTCAAGACAAAAATCTGTCAGAACATGAAAAATTAACTGATTATTGTTGCAAATGAGTGGGACAGAGAAAATCTGTGTCTTGAAAAAGTCACTTAAATATTTATCATAAATATTTATATGGATTTTTTAACAATACCAAAATATGTTTTATAGAAGTAAACAGACATTGGATGGGACACACGCACCTCGAGCATGCGAGAGCGTCGGATAGTTATGTGTGTCACATGGGGGGAGGCGGAGCTTGTCTCGACCAATCCCAGTGTCTCCTTTTCCTTTGTCACAATGTTCCGGAACAGCAGAACCCTCTGATTGGATAAAATGTGAGACTAACTAATAAATGAACACTGTACTGCACAAGCAAAGGACAGAAATGAATATAATTTCAGCTCTGTAAAGGAGATTAAGTAAATTCCTGTACTGAATTTGGTAAGGTGTGATTAAGGTGGGACTGACGTTTTTGTGTGGAATGACGTGAGGGATGTACTGCAGCAGCAGCTGAGCTCTCTTCTTGCCTTTGTCCAGCTCCTGGAACAGCAGACTAGGTTTCAGGTCCCTGAAACACACACATTCACAAAAAAAAACAAAACCTTACAAACAATTGTGATCATCACTTCTTGGGCTTCCTTTAATATTATCATATTATTATGAGGAACTTTTTTCAAGTGTGAAGAGCTTCAGTGGCCTTGAACACTCATGGGCTGTGTTCAAACCTGTATATTATGGTATAAAATAAAGGAGAAGGTACCACAGATATGGCACTGTTTTGACGTACTACCTAATATGATGTTTGAGAGCTAGCCATAAAAAGCTTGGAACACACACTCACTCCACCAATTATGGAAAACCAAAAATTCATTTTCATCATTTCTGTACTCGCATCGTTCTTAGCCGAGAATGGTAACGTCTTTTGTGATGTTTCTTTTGTGATTTTTCTTGCATTCCTGGAACATCCATTCAGAGTGTCTCATGTGCACATAAAACCTGATGTTAGATCCCAGCAGTGAGACTCACTTGCGTAGCCAGTGTTCATCAGGCGTGAATTTCCTGCGACAGTCTCTCTCATACAGCACCATCAGCCAGCCGTGCACGCTGTGGAACAGATCCAGCTTCTCCCCTTTCGCATTCTCTGCAAATACATCACACACAAAATTCATTCCTGCACACACACACACACACACATTTTCCTGAAATGTACTGTGGGAAATAAAAGACGATTACAGGAGCTCACCCAGAATGCCATCCCAGATCATTTTATAGACAAATGTGTTTAGGAAGGAAGAGATGGTGATGAGCTCCTCCATCTTAAATGAAATCTGCTCCTCATAAACCTCAATATCATCCAGAATCCTGTTCATCAGATGCAATATTCATCACACGCAAACATCAAGCCCAGACACTGGTGTCTACGTAAAAATACATTTTTAACATTCACATGTACGCGAAACTAAAGCAGACAATAAAGCTCACTGGAACAATGACAAATGATTTGGAATACTGTATGTGTGTGTGAGTCACTGACGTTATCAGGTGTCGTGAGCAGTCACAGAAGAGCATGAGCATGGCGAGCAGCTGTTTGGACTCGTCCGTGTCGTTGTTGAGACACTCGAGGAAGAGTTTGAGTCCTCCCTGAGGTCCGAGCTCACAGATAAACGCCCACAGCTTCGGCAGCAGCTCATCCAGATACGTCAGACCTGCACAGCACACACTCATGCTAAATAATAATACTGCAATACTATTTAAGAAGTAAAAAGGAATGAAAAAACACACTTAAATAAACTAAAAGAAGGCTGTCAGAGTTTTGGTGCTGCAGTGGTAAAGCATTTCCTAGCTGACAATCTGTAGTGATATATAAATCAACGTGTGTATGA
The DNA here is from genome assembly GCF_027358585.1 of Pangasianodon hypophthalmus. NCBI lineage: Eukaryota > Metazoa > Chordata > Actinopteri > Siluriformes > Pangasiidae > Pangasianodon > Pangasianodon hypophthalmus. The sequence goes on along the minus strand of NC_069733.1, from coordinate 1,297,698 downwards.
CATGTGGGATAATACGTAGGATAACAGCGAGCGTTATAATAAATGCTGTATAATGAAAATAAAACAGGAGTAGTATGGTCATATTTCCTGGCTCTAAGCATAAAGTCTGCATTTGAAACTAGTCTAAGGTTTTCAACAATCAGTGAGTAAAGCATAAAAGTTTCTTTCTTTTAAAGCATAAAAGGTTCTGATGAGGGAAGATGTTCTGTATATTAGTACAGTATGTGTATGTATAAGACATACGAGACACGATGTTAAAGGAGTGTTTAGGACTTACTAATACTGACAGTGCTTATTTGAAGTCTGAGAATAATTTAGGTGGTGTCTATGTGTATGTGTGTGTGTGTGTGTGTGTGTGACTTCAGGAGCTGTGTTGTTGGGCAGCACCAGGCCAGAGTCAGCTTGCACATATCTATGTACATGAGTGTAACTGCATTAATGAAGTGGTGTGTGTGTGTTGACCTGTGAGGATCTGCAGGCGGATCTGTGTGAGTGTGGTGAGGGCCGTCTGATACAGCACACACACACTGCACACTTTCTGCACCTCGGCCGAGTCCACTCTCTTCCCCCCGACCGGCTTCAGAATGTTCCGGACCGACGCTGATTTCTGGAAAGCTCTCTTAAACAGATCTGAACGGTACAAAAGAGAAAACTCCCCATTTATCTAAATGTATCTAAATATGATTAATCTATTCTACTAGATCAGCTGTTCATTATCTGTCTTAACTCTGAGAAACTGTTTGCTGTAATTTAGGAACTGTTAGGTTTGCTAAAAACTGAGTAAACACAACAAGGGAAGAAAACGATGACAATATTATTATAAATACTCTTATGTTTCAACGAATACTCTTCACTTAAACATCAGTCTGTGGAAAAAAAAAAAAACAATACTTCAAACCACAATTCAAGAAGTATTTATACATAAAAATCAAAATTTGGACGCACTTTTGACGGGCAGATTGTTCTGAGCTGTGGTTGGTTGAGGAGGAGGAGGGGCGGGCTCTTGCACCTCCAGTTTTTTGCTGAGGACGTCACAGAAGAGCGTGCAGATCACAGGAACGCCCCAAAGACACTGCAGCTGCCTCGTCACCAGCGGCATCGACTCATTCAGCCTGAGTTTATTAAAAATAGAACAAAAAAAAGTCTCAAATAAACACCCCATACTAACACTGTTCTCATAATATTATATATCGTATAAATGTCCTAATATATTCACATTTGGGCAATACTGGAACAGTGTAAGACATGAGTTATTTTATAAACATTACTAGCATAAAAATGTTTAAAGAACAGTAGTAGCGCTGTTACTAACCGATGAATTAATCTTAACATATTGTGACTGTACTGTTAGGGTTCAGACAGGCTGTGCTGGTGATTGTTTTGGTTTTGTAGCATGACAGTTAATTATAGAATGAGACAGTGTAAGAATGTGTGTGTGTGTGTGTGTGTGTGTGAATACCCGTAGTCGACAGTCTGGGAGAACCAGCCCAGCACCGGGTGCCAGTGTGTGAGGTTGGACTTTTTCTGAGAGACGTATCTCTGGCAGTAGGACAACATGTCTGTCAGATCTCTCACAAAGTGACCGGCCTCCTGCTCCAGCACCTTCACGTTCAGGTAACCCAGCTGTATCAGGTTACCTACACACACACACACACACACACACACGAGGGTTAATACTAAAGCATGAGAGCATCAAACCCCAACTAAAATCAGGAATTACGTCAGCAATCCCTTTTTTGTTTTTTGCCATTCTGACTCTGTAAAAACTTTAATGTCAATATCACCATATTAATATGCATGTTGATAAATTTGGTTGGAATTAAACTGCAAATTAAAACTCGGGGAAAATGTGCAAAAACAGTGAAAGTCAGACAGGTGAGTGAAAAACAAATGACATATTTGAAAAAAAAATCCAGTGGCCTTTCTATCATTGTAGTAGATAGAATATCCACCGACCATCTATACGCTTATACAGACTAAGTACACACACACACACACACACACACACACACACACACACAGAGTCTTACCCAGTAAGCAGAGTGTATGACTTCCCTCCAGACAGACACAGATGTCTAAACACTGCTCTTCTCGACTCAGGAACAAGATAAACTTCCTCATGAGATCATAAGTCTGTATAGTGACCATGCACTACACACACACACACACACACACACACACACACACGTCAGGTTTTTGAAATTGACCAAACAGGAAACACTATTAACAGAAACACACAGCTCTTTCTGGTAATTCCTAAAAGTGATAATGATTTCTTTTAACATTATGAACATGTTTGTGTAAGTGATGAGGAGCAGTAAGAATAAACGTGCGAGTGAATCAGTGTACAGAAATTAGCAAATACAGTTATGTATATGTAAAAAAGTACTGGAGTGAGTGTGTATACGTACGTCTGGAGTGAGCGTGTTGAGATGGGAGATGACGGCAGGGACGGACATGATGTGGAGGAGGAAAGATCTCAGCAGGTTATCAGAGAAATGTGCTGCTATGACGGGTCTGTAACACACACACACACACACACACAAATGCAATATCATCAGTAAATAACACACACACACAAACACACGCACACACACTCACTCACGCACACACACACTCTCTCTGCAGCAAGTTTTTTTTTTTAATGAAAACATGGCAGCACATCACTGGAGGAGTAAACATGATCGCCACGGTAACGGACCTGAGTGACAGTGTGAAGATGGCCGTGAGCGTGCCTTTGGAGAGAGAGGGCCTGGATCTCGCCAATCCATTGGTTAATAAAATCTACACAGGGTTCAGAAAGAGAACAAAGCGAATAAAAAATATAAACGTTGAAAGACAGTGTGTGTGTGTGTGTGTGTGTGTGTGTGTGTGTGTGTGTTAGCCTCAGGTTTCACCTGCAGAACAGAGTAGAAGCCCTTCTGGTTGAGGTGACCCATGATGTTCTCACAGATCCTGTTTAACGCAGGCTTCAGCGCCTCTCCTTCACACACAAAACACATCACATCTTATTTTACTTTCCTAATCTAACACACACGACTCAGCTCATGAGATCATTTAACCAACACACTGCATAAAAGTTTAATTCAGGTCAAATCCACTTCATCATCACGCCGTCTATCCACGTTTATACGAGTTACTGACATGCACAATACACACATAGTACAACAAGTACAACAGTGTGACAGTATAAAACACACACACAGAGCACTTACCTTTCCCTCGCACTATTTTCCATGTGGACGTGTCAGTGAAGGTGATGAGCATCGTCAGATACAGAGTCACTAATTTATTATCCTGCAGGATGTCCGGCTACAGAGAGAGAGAGAGAGAGAGAGAGAGAGAGAGAATAAGCTCCTAATTCACTATTAAATTCAAAATGTATTTGTTAAAATCTTCTTAAACAGAATTTTTACAGAATTTCCTACAGAGAAAATAAAAACAAGACGTGAAGCTGCTTTTTATTTTTTGCTCCATTTCACCAGTAAATGGAATTAAATGTTCTGACTCTCACTATTTGTAGTTTTTAATGATTTCTTTTTAATAAACTTTTTCGATTAGGTTTATGTCTGCTTTAGTGTTATCACCTGCATTTATAAACTACTGAAATAAACATCATTGTATTGTTATGAACATCAATTTTATTTGCATTTTATCCACTTCAGGCAAATTTCTACAAGCTCAGAATTTTTCTGCTTTAATCTAAAGTGAACTTCACTCTATAGATGATCGCTCACTAATAAATAAATACTTTATTATCATCATCATCATCCATATCATGCGTAATGTATCATACGTTATAATAATGATTAGTGGTGAATCTAATATTTCACTCAGAACTTGACGTGGCTCTGATTGTGGATGAGAAACTGAGGCGTTTCCTTCAGAAGAGCTGTTATAAATAAATACCTTGAGTTTTTTGAGGAACTCGCAGGAGAGCCAGAGCACATCTTTGATCTGCTTGAGCCAGGGGATGGTCAGGTCTTTAGAAAGTGCCAGAGAGACGTACCACACCTACAAAACACCAGAAACCTGTAACAACACCACTATAATAATGATGTGGAAGAATCTAACAATCCCAAGCCTCATTTACTCTTACTTTACTTACTTTAGGCTCATTTTCAGCGTCCATGCTGCTCAGAATCATTCTACACAGTTTCTCAAACCTCTGTGGAGTGAAGAAAAGATTGATCATCACTAACAGAAACGTAAAGCAGTGACAGGGAGGAGTGCAGAGACTGGAGTGATATCAGAGATGACAGTCATTAACACGGTGGTATCACAGCGATGTGAGAGAATAAAAGGAACAGAAGACATAAATGAACTGTAACTAATGCACATAAAGACTTCTTACACAGATAAACGATGCTCCTGTCTGTGTTTCAAATAATATCTTTTTAAACCGTTAGTGCTGCTGAATCAGGAATGTTAAACTATAGACTTTACATTTCTAATCATGTAAAAACTGTAAACTCCGGTACTGATACGCACCAGCTTATCATCTTTGTCGAATATGAATAATAACTTTCTTGCGATTTTAAAGATGGACAGTGCGTTTCTCTTAGTGGCTCCTGTTTCACCTGATGTGAAGAACTCATCCACCTCTTTCCTGAAAAAAAAAGAAAGAGGATTTAAATATTCAGATTAAAAAAAACAGGAAATGATGCAAACACTTTACTGCCTAGATAAAGAACACGCACACACAGTCAGGAAGTGTGTCCACGCTACACACGCAGTATTAATGTCCAGGAACTCTCACCTGATTTCTCTCTGCAGTCTGCAGCGACAGATAAACCTGCGCACCAGAGCCTGGATCTGTGTGGCCGCTCTCTCTCTCTCCTTCTGCCCCTTCCTCTCCTCCCGCGCCAGACGCGCTTTATCCAGGAACTGAGACTTGGACGTCTGCGTCGTGCCGAACATCTTTCACACGCAGCACCTGCTCAAGGTCAAGGTCACTTTAAACCGTGTGAACACTGCGCAGGTCAGTCAGAGACACAACACCACAGTGTGGAAGATAACGCCTGAGTGTTGTGTGGTTTAACTCTGACACTCAGCCTGTAAGCGTCTCCTGCAGGAATTCTACTCAACTGCGTGAGTGATTCGGCTGTGTGTGTTTTTAAATGGTACGCTTTAGTGTAAAAATCATTGTAAACATCATTAAGAGTAAACTATCAGAGAAAAACTCTCAGATAGATATGGTTATCAGCTGATAGTCTGGGTTTCAGTGTGGTGTGGTGTCTAGCTGGATGTTGTGGATGTTCTGAATGTGTGTAAGTTAGTGTAAGTGCTGTCGCTTACCTCTTCCTCCCCGTAACAGTCTTTAGTGTTGTCTCTTCTGTTAAAGCTCATATGAAGGCTATCGCATGTCCACTTCTGTCACACCTATCGACATATCAACCACACAAAGCGCTTTTCACACCTGCGCTGAAGGTAAAGCTGCGATTCCTGTGTGAGGTTTAAAAGAGCATTATTAAAGTGACACTGCTGATTTCACTGCAGAACTCCACAGATGAACATGGGGCATTATTTAATGATATAACTGAGAAATGGTGTGTAAATGTTAGAATAGCACTCGTTTAGCAGCAGTACAGTACAGTAGAGTACAGTACAGTGATGATGTGTGTGTAGTAGAACACTGTATGTATTAAACTCTGTGCATTACACCTCACAGCATTTACACACAGCTCACTGAAACCCTTCAGACTGCAGTAATTAATGACCTTTAGAGAACTGCAGCTTTACTGGCTCTCTCAAGCTACCGGCTAATAACAGCACAGCTGCTTTATCTGAATAGTTAGCTTTGTTCCTCCCATTAAATGATGTAAAGAGTAAACTGTAATCCACACTGCTCCTCATCTCCAGCTGAGAAACTGTAAACAAAAACAAACACGCTAACCGCTACTGCTACTGCTGCTAGCCTGACTAGCCTCACTGCTACACTCCTTTTCCACACACAGCGGAAAAAGTTCATGATGTCATGCATCAAGCACACAATAACAGAACAGTTTAACCTGAACTAACCCGTAATACGGCTGATAAAAGGCCTGTTTTAATAAGGCGCCTTGTTTTAATAAATATAAACAGTACAGAGAGTCTTACCAAAACTGCTGCTAGCAAGCATTATTTTCCCTCCACCTGTATTCCGGCAAATCCCGCCTCCGCAAGAGGACGCGAGCGGCGATTGGACAATAAAACGTCAACTTGTAGAATTATTTGTAAATACACTCTAGTGATCAGGCAGGAGGCCAGTAGCCAATCAAACAGCAAAGGCCGGTAAGTGTCGCAAAACGGTTAGGAAAAAAACAACAACTAACACTTGCAGCAGTAGTATTCGTTCACTGGTGCAACCGACATAATCTTCCGGGTAGAAACCGAACATTTTAAAGCGGGGTGTCCAAATGTTTTTCAGTGGGGGCCATTAGACCACATCAGACCACCTCAGGGCCCAAAATATTACTGATGCAAAATGCAGCATTATCCAAAATACTAATATGAAAAAATAAGCAAACAAACACACACACACATTCAGGTGTAATTTAAGGGATTCAGCCAATAGAACAGTGATGGAATTATAACACTTTTTATATTCCCCCTCACCCCCTTATAAGAAGGAAAAAGGTAATTAGACAAATTAATATAATCCTAAATTGAACTGTCATTTTTTAAGGGTTTCAAATCCACTTTAGTTAAAGACTCTTTCATGAATTCCCGAAAGGTTTTTCATGTTCAGTGGTTGGAAGCGTCGCTGCTTTATTAACTCTAGTAAAGTACATTTCTGCTGCTTGTTTGCTCTGATAAAAATTGCCTTCTGCAGGAGAGCTTCCAGCTGCTGCACTTTCTCTGCCCTCTCACATGCTCAGTATTTTTGTTTTGCCTATGATTTGTTTCATAAAGTCTCATGATATTAACTTTATTAATTACTGCAGCAGTCTCTTGACATATGAGGCTGATGTATTTGCTCTGGCAAATGAAAAAAAGTCGTTTTGTTTCCAGCTGTTTTGTAATCTCTTGTTTTCACTGTTAACTTTGTGCTTTTTTTTTTGTAGCCATGAATAAATACCATTCAGTAAATTACTTTGCACCCCTGATTTAAATAAAATAAATGCTTTCTATCTTCTTCTTCAGATTGAGGCGGTTGACATCCAGCGTTAAGGTGCATCACCGCCACCTACTGGACTGGAGTGTAAATTACAGCTCTCAACATTTAAACTACGTTTTTCTTATATTCTGTTTTCCTTACATATTTGTTATTCACCAGTCCAATATCCCTTAAAATATAAACAGTACTGTGCGTATTCTTTGTGATTCTTCTTGTAACAAACTCAGTTTGAATAAACTGTAACCATAAAACCCACTAAAATTCTCTCGGGGCTTTAAGTCTAATCAGCCAATCAGGGCGCAGGAGGCGGTCTGTGTCTAAATACGGGTAGGAAAACAATCCGCGAAGAAGCCTACATTTGTGCATCTTACAAAATATTCCGGGTAGAAACAGATTTGTGTTAAATAAACGTCTGCGCTTTCTACGTGTGTAAAAACAAATGTTTGTAAACGACGTTGGAGCTCCGCAAAGGTTTTTAGAGTCAACATTTAATCAAATTCCACGTTTTAGTTAAACATATCAAAGCATAAATATATCAAACGTTTATACTTTATATTATTTTATTGGTAACGAATATTGTCATCTCACATAAATATGTAATTAAATTCTATCTTGTAATTTAAATTAGCGCTGCGTACATAGTGATCTTAATAATTACTGCTTTTCTTAAAAACAACAATTATTTACACAGAATATAACCCGCTTCTAACTGGTGCGTCTCACAAAATCTTCCGGTTAGAAACTGTTTTGAATTAGCTTTTCGAAGGCATACGTGTGTAAAAAGCTTAACATTCGGAACTGATTATAAATATTTACTCGTGTAATATATAGTTGCATAACATATTATGTACAAATTATACTAAATGTAAAATATATCGCTCATTTTTTTTTTAAAACCGATCTTAATAGCTTGATGTTAGCTAGTATATGCGGGTTAATACAAAATACAGAAAAACATGATTTGTTTCTCTAGTAAGTGAGATCAAAACTAAAATCTACGTTAGAAATTTATGTAAGCACAGTACATTTCCTTAAAAAATGAATTTCTTTATTTTAAAAAAAGGATGGAAAATCATATAATTTGCTATGACTACTAATCCTTCACTTGTGCATCTAACAAATTGCTCCGGGTAGAAACAAGTGGCAGATGTACATAAAAAGCACATCGTTTGGAACTCCTAAGTCACATACACAGTATAAAGTACATATAAAGCACATAACATTTCGTTACATGCAGAACTCTGATAACAGATTTATACATTTGATTTAATATTTCTAAAATATTAGGTACCATATTTGGAACAAATCAGCAGTCAGTAAAATTACTGTTCTTTATTTAATTATTTGTATTGTTTGAGTATGTATTGCAATTAACATTCGCTTTTAATTCAATAATGAAGCAAAAGAAAGATATTGGTTACCTTTCCCTTTACCGAGAGCGTCATTTGTGCAGGAAAGATTTGCGTCTATTAGAAATTCTTAATTGGTGCATCTCAAAAAATCTTCCGTGTAGAAACAGGTTTGATTTCGTTAAACATCCTAATAGCTCATTACTTATATTATTACTTAGAAAATATACAGCTTTTATATATATATATAATTTAGTTTTTATATTTATATATCGATAACTACTTTGTCAGGGTAAATCCGCAGTGTATCCATGTCCCCACACACACACACACACACACACGCACACACACACAGAGGCAGTGTGAGCATGTGAAACTCCATACAGACAATCCGGGCTCCCTGGAGCTGTGGGACGCTAAATGAAGGAATATAACGTAAATATAAAAAAGTAAGTATAGACAAGAGATGAAGAATTTAGCATTTCCCTTTGGTCATGTAAAGAAACCGTAATTAAATAAATGAAATTAAATAGTTTTGCTGTTTTCTTCTTCACGCAGGTGAGTGATTAAGTAACAGTTAAATTGTTCACGTTAATGTGTATTGTAATAAAAGACCTGCTGTTCACAATTTCGAGGATTTTTTTTTTCTAAATTAAAGAAATCTGTATCATGATGACGTCACCGCGGTGAAGACAAACGTCGCCGCTGAAGAATGCGGCTTTGTGCGCATGCGCAGTCTCTAACCGGAAGTGATTAATCCTAGGCAGGTTCCAGGCCCGAAAGCGTCGGGAAGGATTTCTATGGTAAAATACCATGTTTTTTTCCTTTATTTAACAGTATTACCAGTGACCATGTTATCATTTGATTACGGTAGCATTGTATATCTGTGTATAAGTGTTTTAGTTTTAATGTTAGTGTAAGACTTTCGCCAGGCTGCTTAGCAGCAGCTGCGTTTGAGTTCATTAGCGGTTTAACTCACAGCGACAGTTTTCTGCTCTTTTTAATTGTTTTGTTCAGTGACACGTTTAAAAGCGCTTCTGTAGCTAATAATGAATTATGTACTGGATAATTATCTGAATTTTGTTGCTTTTTATTATTTTTCTTCCACCTGTATTTCAACAAATCCCGCCTGCTAGGTGAGGATTGGCTAATAGTTAATACGTGACACGGAACTATCCAATCAGCGAACAGGTTACGGCTCTGACGCACGGGTCTGTCCGCGCGCAGGAGGCGGGGCTTGTCGGAATACGGGTGGTTACATGGATAAATTGAACAAAACAAGGGTTTCGCGACGCAGTTTGGTAACTTGTTTGGATTAACAGCTCTGTAACCAGAGCACATTTAAATGTTTAACTTATAAACTATATATCTTATCTTTAATGTGATGTATTGTGATGTGTTATTGACAGTAGACATGTTTAGCATCTTTTTTTGGTCAAACATGTATAAAATGTATTTGTGTTGTAATGTAGTTACACTTTATGGAATGAGAGAACCTTTAACAGCAGTGCCATGTTTATGTTAATACTTCCCGCCTCTCCCCTCTTATCTCATCTGGCCAGATTATAGCTCAGGTTTCCTCTGTAGTCATCACCGTGTGTGTGTGTGTGTGTGTGTGTGTGTGTGTGTGTGTGTGTGTGTGTAACAGGAAGAGATGTCAGGAGAGAGTGCTGTGAGCTCGGCTGTGCCGGCTGCTACGACCCGGACCACCTCGTTCAAGGGGTCGAGTCCGAGCTCCAAGTACGTGAAGCTGAACGTGGGTGGAGCTCTTTACTACACCACCATGCAGACCCTCACCAAGCAGGACACCATGCTGAAGGCCATGTTCAGCGGCCGCATGGAGGTGCTCACCGACAGCGAAGGTACTCTTCTGTACTCCAACACCCACATCTTCACACACATGGCAGTTCCATGATGAAATCCATCAGTTACGTGCTTACAGAGGAGGTGATGCTCTCGTATGCTCCGCGTTTCCCCCTGTAGGCTGGATCCTGATTGACCGATGCGGGAAACACTTCGGCACTGTGCTGAACTACCTGCGTGACGGCGTGGTGCCTCTGCCTGAGAGCAGGAGAGAGACAGAGGAGCTGCTGGCTGAAGCCAAGTACTACCTGGTGCAGGGTTTAGTGGACGAGTGTCAGGCCGCACTGCAGGTAACACACACACACACACACACACACACACTCGCATATTTCATGCAAACTCACCAGCGTACAACACATCTATATAACACACACATATTGAGCTGTAATTCATTATTTAAAATAAACTGCTGAATTTATGTGTGTCAGTAGAACACATTGTACAGCTTCAATTCTCTCATTTTTAATTATTTATAAAAATTCTTCTAGAACAAAGATGCCTATGAGCCCTTCTGCAAAGTGCCCTTAGTGACATCACCTAAAGAAGAACAGAAACTCATTGCCACGTCAAATAAGGTACAACGAGTCACCTGTTATTTCTTTTCAATGCCGTGGAAAACAGTAATTTAATTAGATCTGTTTGTTTACAGCCTACCGTTAAACTCCTGTACAACAGAAGCAACAATAAATACTCCTACACCAGGTGAGAGTGAGCATGACGATTATGTGAATGTTTCTCTCAGAGTAATGATTCAGGATAAGGTCCATGTAAACCCTGATATTAAACCTGATCTCACTGTCTCCAGTAACTCGGACGACAACATGCTGAAGAACATCGAGCTGTTCGATAAGCTCTCTCTGCGCTTTAACGGGCGTGTGCTCTTCATTAAAGACGTGATCGGAGATGAGATCTGCTGCTGGTCGTTCTACGGTCAGGGCAGGAAGATCGCGGAGGTGTGCTGCACCTCCATCGTCTACGCTACTGAGAAGAAGCAGACCAAGGTAACGAGCAGGAACAAAATCTCACCTTGTGTTTATACAGCAGTGTGACGTAGCGACCCATTGCTCGGGTATTTTCTACTGAATTAAAATCTGAAATGGTGTCCCTGCTATAACACAGGTGGAGTTCCCCGAGGCACGGATCTATGAGGAGACACTGAACATCCTGCTGTACGAGTGTCAGGACGGCCGCGGGCCCGACAACGCGCTGCTGGAGGCGACAGGGGGCGCTGCAGGACGCTCGCACCACCTGGACGAGGACGAGGAGCGTGAACGTGTCGACCGTGTGCGCAGGATCCATGTCAAGCGACCTGACGACCGCACACATCACCACCAGTGACCTCTAATCCTCGTTTGACCTCTGACCTGCAACCCCTGTGCCTTAATCACCCAGTTCCACCCCTCCCTCCCTCTCTCTCTCTCTCTCTCTCTCTCTCTCCCTGTGAGGGATCACAGTGCTGGCCAAGCATTCACACAGTGAAAAGAAAGAAAGAGAGAGAGAAAGAAAGGGAGGGAGGGAGAGAGAAAGAAAGGGAGGGAGGGAGAGAGAAAGAAAGGGAGGGAGGGAGAGAGACGCATATAGCAATCGCTGAATTCTGAGATCCATTTCCACTCCTTATAGGTTTTAAAATATGGTCTGAAGCTGATACTTGATGCCAGGTTGCTTTCTTTCTCTTCCATGCCAGCGTATTGCTCGTCTTAACGAATGTAGTTCATTTTGAACTGATGCAGAACGGCGTGTATTTGAATAGTGATGACGTGAGCAGCAGTCAGGAGTCCTAAAATCAGCACTATGGCGCTCAGCGTTGTGATTTTGTTTAAACGTCAGCACCAAACATTGCTGCAGTTAGAGCTCTAAAATGGACAGTGTTAGCTTTTATCAGGTTGTGTATTGTGTGCGTTATGTCTGAGACGGACTGTGTGTCGTGTATTAACTGCTCCTACAATTACTGATCTTCTGAGCATTGATTCTGCATGACTAGTGTCTCTGTACTGATAGATTTGTGTTTCTTGCTATTGATGTACTGAGAGTAGAGATGGAGGGAAAGAAGATAGTGTGACTGTTTGTCCACCAGAGGGCAGTACTGTGCTCGTTTTGCGCCTTTAGAAAGCAGGCTGTGGTCACGTTGAGCAATAACTACCCCTATAAATCATGTCAGCGATACTTGGTGATACGTACTTGTGATGTGGTGGATTACAGGAGGAAAAGCGTAGATCATTTCACCATGTGCTGTTTAATTAATTAGTGGCAGGCAGGTAACATCGCCTCTCTCTGTGGGTCTGCTGAGTGAAACCCAGATGAAGTGCTGAGTGTGCGTGATTCAGTAATGCAAGGTAACTGTAAACTCTGCTGAAGGAGCATTGTCGTTTTCCCCATACAGGACAGGGTCCTGCTCTGTTGCTTAACACAAGATCACAGATCCAGGATCAGCTTGTGCTTTTCACATAACCAGTAGAGTTTATACTGAAAGTGTAGAACTGGTCCGGGATCAGCAGTAACATTACTGATCCAGAATCAGCAAGCTCTGTATTATTTTCGCTACAGTATGAAAGCTGATCCTAGATCAGCGAAGTCTGTTCAATATAATTTCAGTTAAACTATGTCTCTTGTTTAGTGTGTGTGTTTGTGCAGTCACATTTTTCTGTCATTAGTCTTATTAAAGGCACATTTATGTAATCTGTATACTGTAGAGATGTTTGTACAGATGTGCACATGATTTAAGAAATGTTTTACATACAATTATATTTATACACTCCTTATTGCAAATAAATATTTCTACAAATTTTCCAAGACCAGAATCTTTGCTGTGTTTGTCTTTTATTTCTGTATTTTGTACATTTAAGTATAAAACCTTATCGTAAATATGGCTTTGTGTTACGGCTTCAGGAAACCAGTGACAACATTTTCAAAGCTGTTTAAAAACTGATTGTAATTTATGAACTGATTTTTAAATGGGGACTGAAGAACAGGAACCACTGAACATACCACTGAAACAAATCTGCTTGTATGTAAGCCAGCTACATCTGATCGTAATAAAGATGAGTGCTTTGAATTAAAATCAGTTTAAAAAAACCTGAAGAATAGTTTTGTCCTTCCAGAGCTGAACTAGATGTGTATATGGGACAGCAGAAGCTGGTCTTCCTCACTACTCACATCATCGGGACCTCAGCCTTGGTGTGACCTAAAGTAAACAAGATTAATGCTTTACGTTAAAATTCCCTTAACTAACATTTACAAACTATGAACATCAGCATTAATAAACCATAAATAATATTAAAATTAACTGAGGTTTGTCTGTAATATTAACATCAATTATAATATTTTACTAAGTAAAGAATAAAGTTAAATAAAACAACATGCCTTCAAATGTGTTAATCCACAGCAACTTGCCAATGATTACATGTTTTAAATTTATTTAAAAACTACACATACTTTTTAACTTCTTATAGTTGTGAGCTGTTACTATAGAAATGATAACGTATTAGAGCAAGTGCATTAATATAAACCTGTGATTTGCAGCTACGCTACTCTCAGAGCTGCTGTTATAGAAAATTAATCAACACCTTCTGACCAATCAGGATTCATAATTCAACACCGATGTGGATAAATGTTAAATCACTTGAACTCAGGACTCTAAGCGCAAATACTGAGACCCATACTGAAATTTTTATGATTCTTTTCCAATTAATGTTTTCCGCAAACGTTAATTACGACACTAAATCATGTTGATTATTAGCTCTGAGTGTATATACTATAAGCCAGTGGTTGGGTTTTACCTTTAACACGCCTGATTCAGATGTAATCAGATTTTGTAATTTAAACTTGGGTAGGTCAGAGTGATGTTTATTAAACCAGTGTAAAGAGGCAGTTTTCACTCACCACCATCAGATGGCCATTTTTGTCCTTGTACACTGTGGCTTCCGGTCCAGTGCTGAAGTCCACAAAGTTCTCCTTACCGCCATTGATCTCAAACTTAATACTTAAATAGGATCAAATATTAGACCATTAGCTGGATACATTACAGAGCACAGATCACGGGTAGTTTAGTTTGTATAACAGGGTTAGGGTTAGATGTAATAACTCTCGTAACAAATTTTTTATGAATTATTTGTGAAATAGTGAACATTGAAGATCAGTGAATGAATCATTAGTGAATCTTCTCACCTTGCCTGAAGCACATTGATAGCGTTCTGCTTTTTTGCCAGCACGCTCAGTTTGGTCAAAACTTCATAGAGGTGATCACACTGAAGTACGAGATCTCCCTAATGCAGGACAGGACTGTCTTAAAGCTAAATCTCAAACTATATATTATGTAATAACTTTTATATTAAGAATATAATAAACAATGTTGATATTGTCATAATAAATAGTCTTTTTACTACAGATTATGTCTACAGTTTAGCAGTAAGTCCAACAAATGGAGTGAATGGATTTGGACCTGATTTAATGTTTAGGAGACTTTACAGAGATTACCGTCTGTACAATGGAGACTGCATTAGCAAACACTAAGGTAGTTTGATCAGAAGTTACACTACAGTCATCTGCTGAAAAGCATTAGCAGTAAACAGGAAGTAAAAATGTCCTGCCTTTTCCTTTCTTACATTAAATTTTATTTTTTTATTAGTTTGGTCATTTTTTTGTGAACTAGCTAGTGATGCTAGGAATAATGTCTACACACTCAATCCAATCTTGGTACCTTTTGTTTGGGGCCATCACACACCACGTGGAGGATCATGAAAGTGTCTCCCAGGTTACTGACAGAAATACCTGCAAAACACAGTGACACCACAACACAGCTACACCAACAGAACGCACTAAAACAACTGACTGTTAACACTAGATTTAATTTGCTAACAACAAATTAGGGCTAATGGTGATCTGCTACCATGATTCAATTTCTATAAGCTGGTCATCTAAAAGCATTGATTAGCATTTATATGTGATGTATTACTTTCATTTGTATCCCTAAAAACATTTTCAGTGGGAGCCTCCACTGACCGAGTAATTTAAAGCAAACTCTGATAATAAAAAACATCCTAGTTTAGCAAGAGTATAAATAAAGTAAAAAAGAAAAGTGGCCAATACAGAATGTGATGGTTCATAATTCACCTTTGAGTGAGACATACTGGACTGTCTGTTTGATCTTAGCCTCTTCTGCGACATGAAGTGCAACCTGGGTGAGAATTAACTGCCTGGGTCTAGGCTTGAACCCGTTCCGGTCATATTTCACCACAGGAACACTGTACTGCAGAGACAGAAACACCAGAGCAACACCAGAGCAAAACCAGAGAAAACAGATAGAAATGGATGAGCAGATAAAGAGGCAAAGCGGATAAAGATAAGGTGATGATTTTTCTTTGCTCTGTTTGGATTTGGCGATCCTAATACGCCTTGTTTCAGTTCCATAGGCAGTGTGATGTACCTTTATGCGTTCCTGTGTTATTGCCTGCAGGACACGCTCGTTAATGTCCTGCTCACCTTCAGGGAGACACAAGACACCATGTTAAAAAGATAACAGTGTCAAACTCTCAGGATTACCTGCTCAGTACAGAGCACTGATTTACACTGAATAAACCAGAGTGTGTACAGAAACACTGCAAAATTAAAATCATCTCAGCAATTAGAGAGAAAGTTCACATGATGTAGAACCATAATACTTTTGAGATTCTGAAAATACATAATAAAGATGATGATGATGACACTAATGGTGGTGATGAGGGTGATGATGTGTAATGTACTGACTGATCCTGGTGTCCACAAAAGGCACAGCCACACTCTGAGGGTAGCTTTCCTTCTTCCCTTTAAAGATGGCACTGGTGACCACCTTCAGCTGCAGCTAGCAGAAGCAAAGTCATCATCACATTATTAACATTATAAACATTATGAGCAGACACCTCTTGATGTCATCAGGAGACATGTTTGAAAATGATCATAGGGAACAGGGTTGTGTTGTCACTCCACACCAAATCACCACTGTCCAAAATTACACTAGACCTGTGACCTGTTTTACGAGTGATGGAGTTCATGGTGGAGACGACAGGCTGGGTTACAAATTGAGTTTTAATTTAAACTAAGCTTTTAAGTGGTGTCTTACTGAACTTATTCCAGTAACACAGCAAGCCCATCATTTTACTTTAGAATTTAATTCTACCATTACTATTCAATAATAACTGAAACACTGTTCATCTTTTACTTTCACTTATTTCTGTACTTTATATCATCATGTTAGACCTACTTATTTAATTAGATATTTTAAAATGTTTAATTATTTGTCAACTTGCCAATTTGTCAATTTAATACAATTTGACAGTCTGCATGAAAAATGTATGAAATGTGTTATATAAATAAAGTTATTATTATTATTATTATTATTACTATTACCTGAGCTTTCCTCTGAGGTGTGATCCCTCGCACGTACTTCCTCACTAACCAGCGTGTGTGCAGCCGCCGCAGCATCTCCGACGCCTACAAGGACAAGAAGAGAAGACAGGATTAAAACAGTCTGACTGCTGATCATGTCGTTAATAAAAAGGATATAAGAAGCATTAAACTAAGCTACACTCATTTACATAAAGGGATGAAGATTAGTAATACAGTATTAAGACATGGTAATGCAGTACAGTGTGATATATCATTACCTCTCTCATTACAGGTGGAGGTGTGAGCCATGTGGTTTTATCCAAAACTGTTTTTGGTAGATTATTTTTCAGCCGTTTGAGGTAGCTCTGTCTGACAAACGCCAGGTACTCTGAGTTATCTGTGGGTTTTGCCTCACCACGTGTCAAGTAAGCCTTAATAAATCTATAAAAACACAAAAACAAATTCAATCACACATCAAACTCCAAAACTCTAATTCTTCTAATCTAACACTAATCCAGCCAACCTGAATCAGATTACAGTAAACTCTCCAGAAGCAGGTTTTATCAGCTAATGCATGGGCCACAATACAGGATTTGTACATGTTGTCTACCTTAATATAAAGACAGATTTCACAAATGTTTTGTCCTGGATTACTATGTTCACAAATCAGATTCATGACCAATGATCCAGATGACTCCAGATCCACTCGACATCAAGATTTTCACAAGACAGTTAGCATCTCCCCACTTTTATGATTTTAAATTTAAGCAACCATGACTGGACTATGAGTAGAGCTGATGATTTTTACTTGACTTTTACACACTCCGCAGCAGAAGATAAACTGGGAAGATAATAATTTAAGATCAGCGTAAAATCCGGACACCTTTTGAAATTGTCGTGACTCAGGAAGAGCAAGTCACTCTCAATATCAGCCTGATTATTCACTAGAGTTGCTCACATATAAGTAAATTTCCTTGGATGTCCATTTCATTACACAGCCCTGTGTGTCACTTACTTTTTGATGACTTTGACAGCCCAGGCTCGTCTCTCTCTCTCTTTCCGAGCCTGAACTCCTCTCCAGCATGTTTCAATTTTAGTAGCTGATGGTAAGAATATTTATGTCATGTCCAATAAGATTTAGAATTTACATTTACTGTCCATTTTTAGGAAATATCTGAAATGAAATGAAATGACTTGCCTGCTTCTTTCTGTTTTTTGAACTCTCCTCTAGTCCGGTAACCCTTGTACTTTGCTTGAATCTTTGCAACTACAACAAAGACATACTCAAATGTTCATAAAATTAATATCAGAAATCTCACATGCTGAGGCTGTCTATCGTCTCACTGAACTCTTACTCTACTGACCCAGCTCATGTTTACAGATCTCATAGGCATCCTCAGTGGCAAATAGTGTCCTGGCATAGCGGATGAAGATTTTAGTCCTGCAAACAGCAGACGGGAATAAAATCACTATGTTTTTATTTTTTACTTTCATTATTTCTCTGTTTACAAGTCACAGTTACCCAGTTTCAGTCTAAAAGCACATATTAATAATTAGCTGTAACAATAATTAGCCCATAAACTTTTGGTCCACTACCAAGACCTGTTTTTACTTCATGAGTTATCAAACACCAATACAATGTGTGTGTGTGTGTGTGTGTGTGTGAGATACCTGCCCATCTTGTACTCATCAGGCTGGTAGCCCAGGTGCTGCACCAGTCTCTCCACTCCCTCAGCAGGAACTCCTCTCCAGTGTGGCCAGGTATCAGGGCACAGAGGTTTATACCTGCAGCATCACCATAAACACACCTGAGTGTCTCAACGTCATTACATGCTGAAAAAGATTATTATCTGAAACACTATCATTTTGATTTGCTTGACACATACTGGCCAACGATTGTAGATTTATGAAAAATGTATGAAAACCCCACTGTGTTGAAAATGAACACAATATTATAATTATACCTCTTCAGAAACTCCTCATATCTCCTCCGATATGCAAAACCGGCCCGTCTGACTCTTAGATGTTCCATCAGACCCAAATACTTCACCTGGTGCCTCACCAGCACATCATCAAACCTTCCTAGACAGACAGAGAGTGTGACATCTAATGTAAACATCTAATTGTTATATTCTTTATAATAATGTCAATTAGAAATAAAACCATTACCTATGCATTCAGTAAAATCTGAATCTTAACATTCTCTCTAGGAAGCACTGACTATTTCACACAGATAGGGAACTGCATAAATTAAAGTGTGTGTGTGTGTGTGTGTGTGTGTTGTCTCACCTGACTGTTTGTTGTCGTTGGATTTCAGGCAGCGAACGTACCAGGCTTCTTTAGCCATCAGGATCTCAGTCAGTCCCTGCAGACTGTTCTTAAACTGAGTCGCCACCTGCGTTCACATTCACATTCACATTCAGACTGATTTAGTTCACTCTGATCCAGTTTCATTTGTTTTGAAATAATTCTTTTGCTTCAATCCAATAGCTATGGAGCTGATTTTATTTGTCAGTGAACAACACAGAGGCAGCTATATCAGAGAAACACAATCACAGTCCTATTACACTTGGAGCAAAAGCAATAAGCAATGAGCAAAAGTTCAATCATAATATTGTTTAACAGACTGACAATAATGATTCACAAGTTTAAGTGTATTTTGAAAATATTTTGCACTACACTTTTACATATACTGTAATATTATTAAATATCTGGAGGGAATCAAGGCTAGATCAGTATATGATGCTCAGAAAGCAGCTCCATGGCACCCATTCCAGTTCAGAAATACTGAACACTCACTTTACCAGTTGGCCTAATCCATGCTGTAGAGAACAGAACACCAGATCTGTAATGCTAGAAAACACCTTGCTGCTTAAAAAGAATTTTTTTATAGCATCATCATGTAGTAATAATGGTATATGCTGGTAAAACCATTTGGCTCCTGATCCAAAAATCCAAGTCCATCACTGGTCATAGGTTTAAAACTGCTTTCTGATTGGCTGTGTCTCATTCATCACACCTGTCAGTGTCTCACCGTCTCAGGTCTTCTCCTGCTGTCCAGCTCATCAGAGGAGAAACACTGCTGCATTATAGAGTTCTTTGACTGCCGCATCACCTGTCTCACACAAATACACACACACACACACACACACACACAAACACACACAAACACACACAAACACGTGCGCATGCATACACACATATATGTAAAAGAGCAGATTCCAGTATGTCTTTACTGAGGTCAGCTCCTGTATAATGTATGCTGTGCAGTGGGCGGAGCCAGGCTGAATTCTCTCTGCACTCACCTCTTTAATGTGCCTGTACAGCAGGTCATTGTTCTTGTCAATGAAGCCTGTCAAAAATTGTAAGAGGAATCAAATCGCTTTAATGCAAAGAGGTCAAGGAGCCAAGAGAGAGAAAGCAAGTCTGAAATAAAAAAAAACTTGGGTTTGGGATCAGTACTCTTATTTAAATAAGACATATTAGAGCGCTACTTTAGCTAACTTTAACTGTAA
This sequence comes from Pangasianodon hypophthalmus, assembly GCF_027358585.1. Taxonomy (NCBI): domain Eukaryota; kingdom Metazoa; phylum Chordata; class Actinopteri; order Siluriformes; family Pangasiidae; genus Pangasianodon; species Pangasianodon hypophthalmus. Next base: position 1,277,512 of record NC_069733.1, on the reverse strand, counting down.
TTCAACTACAGGAGGTGAAAGAACAGAGCTGGAGTTTCACATAGTGGTTAAAAATAAAAAAGTACATTTATGTTTTTGATGCAGGATGAATTTAATGCACTGAAATATTAATAATAATTCTTTAGTTTTTTAGAAGGGGTGTTTAATGTGACATGTCTTACCCACGACGCAGTAAGTCACCTCGCCGGCGTAATGAAGCAGACGGAAGTCACCTCTCTCCAGAGTCCTGCGGGTTTTCTTATCAGCCAACTTCTGTCTGTTATTCAGTTAGAAAATTACTGATATCAGCATTCATGGTCCAGGTCTTAATCCGATTATATTATACATGTTAGAGTAGAACTGGAACTACACTCTACAGGACAATAGCTGAACAATACTGATGACTTTGTTCCACTGTTCGAAATGGTCCTGACCTAGGGCCCTTGTGGAAAGTGGAAAAACTGGATAACTTAAAATATATATTGGGCTAGGAGAGAGAGTGAGCAAGGCAACATCATGGCCTACTAGCCATGTTACTAGCTGTGAACATTACAGTTAGGGAATGTTTCTTCCCAAATACCTGGCTAGAAAGCAAGAGAAATCATTAACGCAATGCTGAAATGTGAATGATGAGACATAGCTCAGTTTCTACACTGTCCCTGACAGCGTAAAAGCTAATCACTCACAGTTTGTTTAAAAAAAATAGACATTTCAGTCAATAATTCTTTAACTGTAGTTTTCAGTGTACAGTATATTGGCCTGCTTGTGGAAAATTCAAACAAGCCTAGCCATTAGATCTATCAAAATGCACTGCACATAAAAGACAGGACATACACTTTGCATTAGGTTTTTAAGGTAAGTGTTTGGGGATGGGAAGTAAATCCTCAGACAACAGTAAAAGGTGTTTTATTTTGACTCACGTGATAAAGTGAGGATGGTTGCCCATTTTCTTCTCCATCTTTTCCAGAAAGGTAAGGTCTGTCGCATCACCTGGCATCAAGCACTCCTCATCCTAAATAAGAATACAACAGGGATGAAGAGATTAAACCATGGCTCTATTCCCACTATCACACACACACACACACACCTGATGAAGCTCATTAAGGGCTTTGAAGATGATCAGCCTAATTTGAGAAGGTACCGTTCAAATGTTCAATCCCTCAGTAGAACAACTGACATAACACACCAGTGGCTCTAATGTTGGTCCACTTTCAGCCAGTTTAACCCTAGTTTACCAAAAAACTGAGTCCAGTGTGCTGTTACGGAATGTAAGTGAAGAAACAGAACTATTGCAGTTTCTGTACCAGTACTGAGATGATCCCTCTGTGCTTCTCCTCCACCAGGTCACAGATGATTTTATTATTGAAGAACTGTACCGGTTCCCACTGAGACACACATATACACACAAAATAAGCAAATTGTACATTTATTATCAGTAGTATAATATGATGTTAGCATTTGTCCAATTCGGGATGACACACTAGTCCTATAATTCTGATTCATCTCGTATTAGATATTTCTGTTAAAGATATGATGGGCTGTAACGTATTGCCCTTGGCAGTGGTTAACAAGAATGGACTTGTGTTACCTCGATGCCCTCGGCTTCATACTCTTCCTGTTCAGCCTTCAGTGTGAGCTGGATAAACAGCTGCTGGAGCTTCTCATTGCAATAATTAATGCAAAACTGCTCAAAACTGAAACACAGCCATGTATAGACACACACACTCACATTAATATAAACACAGATAGGCAGCTGTGAACATGTAGACATGATCACATGCATATAAAACATACTTGATCCATGTAATTTACCCATGTGCTCTTATCTTGGTGTAAAACAATATACACTGTATGACACACATGTACAAGGATCACATCCTTCACTACAAGTGTCTCTTTGTATCAGCGGTAGGTACGAGGTGCTAACTGGACTGCTTGGGGCTTTAATTAGCATGCTAACCATTAATAATGGACAGTGTTGTGAAATATATTCAGCAGCGTAATAACTCTGACTGGGGGCCATTTAAGGTTGCTGCAGTCTGTATATATTTTTATTATTGGCCACAGGACAAAAAAAAGTACCTGTTCACGTAGAAGACCTCAAATCCATAGATGTCAAGCAGTCCAATAACTGTTTTTCTGGTCGAGTCCTGAAAAATGTGTAGTTTATTAAACCGGAATCAATATTAATCCCAGATTGAAAATAACACTCTACTTGGTTGAATAATTATTCATTTCTGTCATGGACTAAAATTACATCTGAGAAACCTCCGTGTATAATTCCATATTTGGTACAGTTTTAAAAGTTTATTAGCCTTAATCTGCTTTTTTTTTTTTATTAGCCTTAATCTACCATCTTTTTTTTCCTGACCTGATTCTCGAGAGACTCGTTGATGCGGTTGACCAGCCAGGTGAAGGTGCGTCCATAAATGGCTTTGGCCAGTGCGTCTCTGGCGTAGATGGCATGATCAACAGTGAAGGGACACAGAACCTGGACAAAGCACAATTATTCCTTTTAATAACATTAACTCATTAATTGAGCTGAATTGAGCTGAACAATATTTCAGCATTTGTTTGCTGAAAGATCTGTGATCTCAGTTTAAACCTTCCACTGACTGACTAATGGACAGTCATGATTAATTCACCTCTCAATCCAACACCAGCTCCTAATAAAAGCCAAGGAGATGTGTAAGAGGTCGGTGTATTACCTCATCTGCTCTAGCTTCAATCTTCCTATAGGTCAGAGCCTCGGTCAGAACCTGCACATGGACTCCAGTCAGCTGCACAGAAAGCAGCAACCTTTAATTATCATGTTTTTCTAAATATCCAGTCATGACTCTGTGTGTGTGTGTGTGTGTGTGTGTGTGTGTGTGTGTGTGCGTGTTTGTGTGTGATAGTATCATACCTTCGATACCCAGCGCAGTTCAGCATTGGAGTTGAGAACAGCATTGCCTTTGGTATCTCTGTCGAATTGGACGTTCCCCAGGTGGAGAACACTCGCAATGATTCCAAATAGATGCTACAGATGCACAGACGTTGAGTGCACACACAAACACACACATATAGTATTATATCCTGAAACGCTGTCTCATGCTGTACTTCTGTGATGTTCTCACCTCAATGTCGCTAAGATCGAAGTGCATGACTGAGAGGGCGTTTTTCACTGATTTCCAGTCGTTCCTGTCATTGATGGAGCTCACTTTGGCACACTCACCCTGCAGGAGTCCAGCAAAAATGCAAACATCAGAAATATGACACTATGTCAACACATTTCATTCTAAATCTCTACAGTACTTCTGTTAAATATTTGAGCAGTCAGCTTTCCCCAGCACTATAGCTGTATATCTTAAAATACACTATAAATAATCCTTACAATGATCAACTGACATTAATAAAAAATATTGATGAACATGGACCCCAAAAGCTGTTTCCATGCCCTGTGGACATGTGTGTGTAGCAATCTGTTATACTTGTAGCAGGTAGTTGTAACGTTGTGTGTCTCTATCGAGGCCCAGCTGTCTCAGCAGGTCCTCGTCTCCTCCCTCCAGCAGCTGGTAGAAGATGTGGAAATTTCTCTCGCCGTGGTTCTGATGGACCACACGTGATTTCTCCAGCAGATAGCTGAGGATGTGACCTCCAACTGCATCTCCCTACAACAACAAATGACAGAGCTCTAACTTTACAAATGTAGGAAATAAAGCAACCGCAGTATCAAAGCAAATCCCTCGGTAGCGTGCTTTTACAGTACGTGTAAAACTGTACTGTCAGCAGCTGATTTTATGTTAATAGGACAACAGGAAAATGTAACAGGACTTGGTGAATATTATTACTCATCTTCATTTATTGTCAGTCAGTATATATTTTATCTTATTGCAACAGTGATCTCTAATAGAGCAGCAAAAAAAAAAAAAACTGAGATAGTGAGATATATTTGTAAAACCAGTTCCAACCTGGCAGTCGAACTGAATGTCCATGTACTTTCCGAAGCGACTGGAGTTGTCATTCTTCAGTGTTTTGGCATTTCCAAAAGCCTGACAGGAAAATTAAACTATTTCATGAAATGATAAAGAAGAGTCCCTTGCAAGTCTATACTTTTAAGTTCTCTAATAAGAATAATTCACCTTATCCAAATAGGAAGTACTTCATTACGCTTAGGTATACATAAAATAGCCAAGCAAATTTCCTAGAAACCTACTGTATATTTACATTAGCATTGTAAGTAGAAATAAATTCACAGCATGTCCACCCAAAGACTAAATTTCATCCTATCTGCTGACAAATGTATATTTTTAATTTACATTCAAGATTAATATCAGGCAACTTTGTTAAACACATGTTGTAGCAGTTCACAACTACAGTTATATATAATATATATGTTATATAATATATATATATATAACAATATATAAACACACTATATATTTAATGTATCGATGATAGTAGATGTGACCTCCAGGATAGGATTGGACATGAGCATTTGGTCCCGGACGGAATTCAGCAGGGAGCTACTGGGGCAGCTAACGGCGTAATACTGCAAGATCTTCTTAGTGGCTTCAGTTTTTCCCGCCCCGCTCTCCCCAGAGATCAGAATGAAGTGGTTATTAGCCTCTGCTAGCATGGTCTGGTAGGCGTTATCCGCCAGGGCATAGCTGCAATGAGGGGGAAATAAATGCATAAGGAGGTGGAGATTGTGGCTGCATGATGGGTTCTGCTGAGGTCTTAAGAACACCTGAGACACTTTTGCCTTAAAAACTTCATATGGAGTGATTCGTTGTTTTACAATGTCCTGTTTATGTGAATGTGTGTGTCTGGTGCAACTGGCATATTACAGTAACAGATGTAGAGTAGATGTTTGGATCTTTATGGATAACGAAACATAAGACATGCGTATCAATGGAAATAGTACAGACAGACTTACATGTGGGGTGGAAGCTCATAAAAGTTGACCACCATATAAAGGTCCATGTGCCTCTTGCTGTAGAAGTCCAACTCTTTGTATGGGTTGACTGAGATCAGAAGGGTTCCAATATAAGTCTTCAAAAAGATAAATAAAATGAGGTGATACCATAAATCATGGGATAACTATACATTTTTAAGACAAGCAGTGATACAGCGGTGATCTAATCCGAACTACTTTCCCCAGCTCATGGTCAGTAGAGACAGAGAGGTGAAAGGAAAAGTCTGCTTTCTAAGTGCTCTCAGTTTTCAGGTCAACCCAAACTCACATATATCAGGTCCTCAGAGAAGCGTTTCTTCAGGTTGTCCAGAAAGGCTGTCTCGCTGTTGTGGGCGTCCAGCAGCACCATGTCCTGGACACCGACTCTGTCTCTGGCAGTCAGCGCCCGCTCCAGATCCAACTGACGCGCCTTACCTTTTCCTTTCTGCAAATTAGAGAAGTGAGCAAGACTGATTCATGCTTTGGATGTAATCTGTTTAGAACAGGATTCTTCTACTCCTATCCACAGCACTGCATAGCTTAGACACCTTATTCAGCTCATAAATTTTATTGTACATATCTGAGAAGCCAATTTAAAAACATTAGAACCCCTAAAATATATATGACACACATGGATTATAATTGGAGTTCACTTATCTACTCCAAAGTTGCACATGATTGGGATGTCAGGTGTATTGTAAATCTGCTTGGAGGAAACATTTCTGCAAGTGAAATGCATTAAATTCATATTAGCTGAACATGCAGAATTTGTCCTGAATTTTCACCCATGGCACAGAAAACTTGATGCATTTGCACTTTGACACAGCTGTGGTAATCATACAACTCAGACCAAGAAGACGGTTTCTTAGAAATACAAAACTGAGTTGTGGTAATCCAACCGCATAACCTCCCACTGTTTAACTAAGGGATGTTTGAAAGGCTTTCTGTCGTATATATGGTGTAATGAGATATCCAATTACGATGACCTAGCCACTCAGGTCTGTGTGATTGACAGCATAATTTACTCTGAATCTCATATGAACAAGCTCTCAGTTGCTGGAGAGATGCCCACTGATCATATCACATCACCTCCAGTTCAGTAGTCTTTAAACACTCTAAAATACTTTAAAACGGTCTTTAAATACACTGTAAAATACTATAGCTCTGGCTGGCTCTTCAGCACAGGGACAGTTGGGATTGTTTTGTTGTGATCTAAGTTTAAAGCAAGTCCACAAGACACTGTATTGAATGTATTTCCAAAACAGTGCATGGATATGTTTGATTTTGTTTGCCAACAATTTTACACATGCTTATTGAAGTAGAAAATAAAACATTCAAAAACTATATTTTCTCACATTCTCAGTTTAATATTTCTTTTTCTGGGATATGTATTCATATTATTTTGAGTTAATAATATTTTTGAAGTCCACTTTAAATATAGCAGCATGTAGGAAGGGAAACCTTTACAACATATTGGAAAAAAACATTTTCTTTGCATTCTTTTATATCTTAGAGTCCTTTCTTCTGTTCATTTTCATGTCTTCTTTTCCCCTCAATGCTGAGAACCACAAGTTATTTGACTTTCAAATTATAATAGGAAAAAAAGAGAAACATTAAATCTAATCTGATGAATCAAAGCCCTCCTGAAATCCTGCTCCTACTCCAAATTCACACACCAAATCCTCATTAGCTCTCTTCTGAAAGAGGCCAGTTTTTTGTCCTGTAAATTCCCCAGGAAAAAAAAGAAGAAAAAAATGGATGGACAATGAAAAAGCTTTTAAAATGCAGTCTACATTCCATTACATATATTCCCTCTGCATATCTTTTCAAAATTTATTCATTAGAAAACATTTAACGTCAGAGTGAATTTCACACTGGCCAGTCTGTGGACAAAGGAGGAGATTTGGCCTATTTGGGCTGCGGGAGGAGGATGGAGGGACGGAGAAAGAGGAGAGGGCAAGGGTGTGAGGTAGGGAGGGAGTGAAGGAGGGAAGGTTCCCTGTGTTTGTCTGATCAGAGCCTCTGAAATGAGGCCTTCTTGAGACTAAATAGTGCTGTAACGGTCCGTGTCCAATTAGAGCGCCCTGCGGCCGAACAATGGGGACTTGTTATGAGCAGCACAGTAATATGGACTACAGAACCCCAAAGTTCAAGAACAGTGTGTGTGTGTGTGTGTGTGTGTGTGTGTGTGTGTGTGTGCTTGAGTTTGCCTTGGTTGCGACTTGTAACAATACTACACCAAGCCTATAATTGCCAAGTGTGATTTTCTCCCACCTGTCAGCCAATAATTTCAGCCGTTCCACACACACAAACACATCATCTCTGTCACCCCATCCATATCATGCCCTCAGAACCGACCCCAACACACCCCCACCCCCCACTCACCCCTCGGTCTAAGCCAAAGAGGCAGGTGAACAATATCATTGAAGGTCCCCATTTGAGATGTCAGAACTAATCTCAGTCTTGCGGTTATTGTGAAGAGGGTGGAACTCCCACACCCCCACACTTCCCAAACTCCACTTTCTCTCCGATTTGCCATCACTGTTACATGGGAACAGGCTGAACTTGGTGCTGAACAGGAGAACAATAGAACAAGGGACAGAAGGGATGCTAACACCGATGCATGTGACACATCAAGTGTGATAGAGCGCACAGACATCAGTAGAGGAAAAGCTGGTTCCGAGTCCCGAGGAGACTCAAAACGAGACCAAACCAATGGAGCTTTATGCTTAGGCATCTTGAGACTTTGACTGGTCTTCCAGAAGAACTTGCAATGCTCGTTTTCAATGCAGCTGCTGTAAAGATTTCCTGGATGTTCAACATTTTCATGAAATTAAACAACCATCAGAACACAAAAAGGTTCATCAACTCAATCACTGCAGTGTCATATCAGGTAGTGTGGCACATTTCTTGAGTGGTGAAGTGTCTTAATTAAGAGATGGTTCTTCGGCCTAGTGTAGTGTGTCCGTTACAGCTGAGTGGAGATGACCTCATCTGAGGGAAAGAAAGAGTCAGAGAGGGAAGAGAGAGAGAAAGAGAGAGGGATACTCATCTTCTAAAGTAGGCTAGGCCAAAGAGGAAGAAACATTATCCACGAGAGGATCTCCTGAAGTGACCCGTGGGATCCTGTTACATTCTTATTGAAGAAAGTGGGCATTAAACCTTCAGGGATGCATCATATGGACTCATGAACAAAATATGTGACAGACTTAGGTGAGAAAACTGTGAAGTGAAGTGTGCTCTCATGCTGTAAAATCAGACAATATTAGAAGAGATAGACATGTGTAATTAATGTGAAAGACAAGGACTATGCAAATTGTGTGAGTTTCAAATAGCATCTGAAATTTCATTTGATTAGAGAAGTTTCTGGTGTGTGTAGCTGTGTAAATAAGGCCAAGGATTACTCTCAAACAAATGTAACTTTAGTACACACACTGCAACAGAGACAAAATCTCTACCTTTTGGTAAAAAGTGCTATATGGATTAAAAAAAACACACACAGCACACTACCATCCTTCCAGTTATACCTGCATCTCAGTTGCTGTATGGACCAGTGGCTACTTGTTCCTAATCTTCCCTAAAGCTTCCCTGGAGATGCCACATTTAGATACAGGCTAGTCTGTGTGTAGCCTACATGCTAGTGAGGGCCACAGAAGAACGGCAAAATTCCACTCCAGTTCAGGACTTCAGAACATCAGAATCCACCCATCAGTGTTCTGTAGAACCTTAGAATCTCCAAAATAGCCTGTGATCGCACTGTGATCCATGGAACATTAAATGTTAGAACATCAGAGGCTTCCTGCTTCTTATGATCCACAGAAACTTCCAAAGTTTATGTTGAAACTTCCAAAGTTTCCAACACTTTATGTGTTCCAGTAGCTTGTAGAACCACAGAAGTTGAAAGTCCAATATCCCCAGGTCCAGTATTGCAGAGCACTTCAGCTTGTCCCGTTTCAGCTGTTCCAGTACATTTTTGTACAATTTCAGTGTTTTATAAAACTTCCAATATCCCTGCTACTGTGTCTTCTAGAACTTCAGTCTTCTGTTCCCCATGTTAGCATCATCAGGCTGTCCAGAACTGGTGTGAACATGTGAACACCTGTCTCAGCACTCAGTTGCTCCAGCTACAGAGTCGGCATGCTAAATCATTCATGGCCTGATCGGACTGGGGGTTGCAGGCAAGCAGATCTTGTTCAGTGTTTAACTGGGTGTCTCCTAATCTACTGGGTGCAACAAAGATACAGAAACACAATCCATCCAAACTCGTTTACCAGTCCTCCACTCCCTCTGAGCAGCCTCTCCTCCATGGCCACTGCGCTACAATGCAGGTCCGGTTACTTACTGATCTTTGATTAGCGAAATGCAATGACACCCAATCACTCACCTATTCAGTAGATTTGAGAAGAATGGTTAACAAGACTGTCACGATGACGAACGCCATTCCTCCACATCACTGACCTCTCAGTACTAAGAAGCCAAAGAATCCACGGTTTCCTGTATTAGATTTGATAATTAACTTCTGAGTCTGCTGCGTTGGAGCAGCACTGAGGCCTTTCAGGATTTGGGCGTTGAGAACCCTGCTTTGGATTCTGCAGGTTCTGATCTTTCCATAAAGTGGACTCAAGACTTATGGAGACTATAAAGGTCTTAGACTGTAACACAAAACCAAATTCAACTTCCCAGTTTACCCATAACATGATGACACCAAAAACTGGTGTCCCTTTTGTTCACCACAGATGGTCTGAGCATTCAGCAAAAAAACCAAAACAAAACAATGACTTAATTTATATTTTGCTTTGCATGCTTCGAGTTAGTCTCAGCCTCAGGTGCTCCTCTCACAGGCCATGGCCATGTTTTGTGTATTTTTCTGACTTTAAGCTTCACGATACTGAAGGCCACAGTCTGACTGTCTCTCTGCACTTCAGTGTATATGCACTTTTCAGTAGGAAATCACATCTTCAAAAGTTATTAAAGAAGTTTGTGTGAAGCAGTAAGTGGTAAGATTACCTCCAGTGATAGGGAAAGGGTCTATGTTTGGTCTTCTCCCATGTCAGTAAATCCTGGTCTTGGCCACATTTGTTGATGAAATGTGCCAGACTCTCTAGTGAATTCTATAAGTCTGGTTCGCAAGACTATTTAGTAGTTTACCGAGCAGGGTAGGACCCTGTAGTCTTCTTACTCAAACCAAACTTGGTACCAGTTCCTTATAGATAAGTCTGGAATCGTCAGGTAGTTTTGGAGGTCAGTTCCCACACAGTGATGAATAGTGAACAGACTTCTAATAGATAAAGTCGTACAATTGTTCTTCAGATTATTTGACTTCGAATCTTTTTGTGAGGAAATTCATCTACTGATCTCATACTTTATGACAAAGTTTGGCATTAAGAGATATTATGAGCATACCATACAGAAAGCACTGATGACTGGAATGGCAAAGAAGGCCTTCTTCTTCAACCTGCTTGTCTGCAGCTTTCCACATTCACAGTTGTCCCGTTGCCAAACTGTGTTGTCAGGGGTACCTCACACCTCTTACACCGCCACCCTCCCTTTACACTCGCACACCCCTCCAGGCCTGTAATGCTTGTCCAACCTTAACAGGCTTTGAGCCGCCTGCTGGGCCCCGGTACCGCACGAGACTCTGCAAATCCCATTACACATGAGTCACAGCATTTGATTCTCTCATTAGAGATTCCAAACAGAGAATAAGGGCGTATTATGACACAGGCTTTGCTGCGTTCCCACCGAAAATCCAATCACATCTCCCTCTCTGTCTCTCTCATTTTCTGATCTGCTTCTTGTCTCAAATTTTTGCTGTGTTTGTCTTCTTTTATCAGTATTTTTTCTCATGAAAAAGCCTCACAGTCATTCCCATAACATAACTCTGTGCTGTTTTCTGCATAAATACAATGCAAATGCAGGTAAACTGTGTGCTTGTTTCAGTTAAATATAATGACTCACTGATGATGAATATTTGAACATTCTTCCACTAGATGTTGCTGATATTAGTCGCTGTTGTGGGAAATAATTAAAGCAAATTCTTTCCAGATGTTTCACTGTCACACTCTTGATGGCATCTTCAAAAGAAATCAAAGACAACTGGCTCTGACATGCACCAAACACGCATCACAGCGGGGTGATGAACGGATGATAAAAATGATGACAGAACTGACAAGTTCGTCTCTTGGATGGCATGAGGGTTTAATGTGACTTGTGGACGTGACCAAAGGTCTTCAGCAGGGTCAAGGGGATGACCCTATCATTGACCCCTGGTTGTGATGTCTCTAAAGGGGTCTGAGAGAGCAAAGCTAAAGACACAGCAGTGGAACTAAAGCAGAGGGGATCCAGTCACCACGTCATAAGAAATTCTTATATCTAATAAATGGCTGCAACAACGTACACAACAAGGACACATGATCTAAGAATATATGCTCATTGATAATATTCACAGAACTAGCTTTATTCATCACATCCTGCCTTAGATAATATATTACAAATTATAATGTTCCTCTGCTGATAACATGTCAACACTGCACATGCTTACAGTGTTAGGTAGTGGAGTTACAATCTCATGTAATTTAAACAGAGACTCTACACATTTACACCACTGGACTGTACCACTTTATTTTTATTGTCCTGTGTGTGTATTGTGTTGCATTATTTAATCAGCATTATTTAGAAACTAGTGAGTATTACGTTGCTGCATGCCGCACTGTGATCATAGAGACATACATTTTCATTCCTCTGTATACATACACTCACCAAACACTTTAGTTGGAACACTATACTAATACTGGGTAGAGCCTCCCTTTGCTCTCAAAACAGCTTCAATTCCTCATGCCATGTATTCCACAAGATGGTGGAAACATTCCTTTGAGGTTCTGGTCCATGTTGACATGATTGCATCACTCAATTCCTGCAGATTTTTCAGGTGCACTTCATGCTCCAGATCTCCCATTCTACCACATCCCAAAAGTGTTCTATTGGATTCAGATCCGGTGACTGGGAAGGCCACTGAAGAACATTGTCAAGTTCATGAAATCAGTTTGAGATGACTTTTGCTTTGCCATTAGAAGATGCGTAAATTGTGCACATAAAGAGATGCACGTGGTCAGCAACAATACTCAAATAGGCTGTGGCATTCACGTTATGATTGACTGGTATTAACAGACCAAAAGTGTGCCAAGAAAACATTCCCCACACCATTACACCACCTCCACCAGCCTGACACAAGTCGGGTTGGGTCTATGGATTCATGCTGTTGGTGCGAAATTCTGACCCTCCCATCTGTGTATCTCAGCAGAAATTGAGATTCATCAGACCAGGCTATGTTTTTCCAGTCTTCAACTGTCCAGTTTTGGCGAGCATGTGCCCACTGCAGCCGCAGCTTTCTGTTTTTGGCTGACAGAAGTTTAACCAGACATGTTCTTCAGACACTGTAGCCCATCCGCCTCAAGGTTCAACGTGTTGTGCATTCTGAGATGCTTTTCTGCTCACCACAATTGTACAGAACGGTTACCTGAGTTCCTGTACCCTTTCTGGCAGCTCAAACCAGTCTGGCCATTCTCCAGTGACCCCTCTCATCAAAAAGGCACTTCCATCCACAGAACTGCCGCTCACTGGATGTTTTGTCTTTACTGCAACTCTAGAGACTGTTGTGCATGAAAATCCCAGGATGATAACGGACTCCGGTCAGAAACAATTTTTTTCACAGTTCTGTACACAGTGATAGGAGCACTACACACTACACATTTTTCAGTTCCCTGAAAAACCTTTCAGTCCATGATTCTTTGGCCATTTAGTCACCAAATAAAAAAACAAACAAACGAACAAACAAAATCTTCCATTGTAGATGCACAATAAAAAAAATGGTTAAACATACACCAATCAAGCAGTTCTTTAGAAAGCAAAGAATTAGCTCGCCTATGGCCTTACTTATTAATAAACTTCTTTTCTGGCCCCATTATTCTGTAGAGACCGAGGACAGAGATATGACGGCGCTAGGACCAGGAGGAGGCTCGGGACGGGTTTCCTTTCTGTCCGTTACTCCGCATTGATCGTTGTGACGTGGCGGATTCGCCATCTGTAAACTCCCAAAGGGCTCAAAGTCAATTAACGCCCATCTTCCCTTAGGATTACACCGGCCTGGAGTTAAAACTGCGCATCCTTCGCTTTATTCTCTACCCTCATTACAGCAGGGGGCAAAAAGTATTAGATCTGCACGCGCTTTTCACAAAAGCAGTGTTTAACAATCAACGCACCATGTTTGAAATAATATAAGGTTTTTACATTTACTACACAATACAGGGTTGTATAATAATCTGCACTGGAGACCAGGCTTTAGATGCAGACTGCGCTACACGTTCAGCACAGATTCAGCAGAAACTCGCGGAAGCAGCCTCAGTAAGATGATGTGACTAAGATCATTATAAATTCACGAATAACTACAGAATAAAGTCCTAAATAATAAGCAGTGGTTATATTTTTCTGACTTTTGGAGTTCTTTAGTGTTTTCCTGTTGAGGCGGTAGTGTGTAAAAGGGTGTGTGCTGTCACGCATCAGTCTCAGTGAAATGGGCTCGTGCTCCGCTGAACACCGCCCGCCACTTTGCGCCCGTTTTCCCGCTGCAGCGCGCGCGCCCTACAGAGGCGCCCTGTGTGTGCATTTACACCTGTTAAAGCCTCACACTGAGCACAGCAACACACACACACACACACACACACACACACACAAACACCGACAGCAGCTTCACACCGACACGGATACGGCACGGAGCGCTTTAGAAATAACCTCTCACAGGAGCTCATTTTGGTTTGATTTTTTTATTACTATTATTAATATTAATATTATTTTATGTTGCCATGGATTAGCTATACGAGTGGACCTACATGAGAGGGATGATTTGTAAAACAGACTTCTGAAGAAGAAGATGAACAGAGGGTTAAAAGCGAAACTTTTTTAACGTGATTTTACAGACGCGCGTGCACAAGACACAACTCATTCCCAGCATTTTGAACGGAAAATGAAATAGACAGCTCTTTGCTTAAAAGAAAAAAAACGGAGAAACAAGTAACCTGAGCAGTGAGGATTTTAAAACACCAAAATCTAATTAAGCTGTGCGAAAATTCTCCTAATTAACTCAGAAAAAGTTATTACAGCCGCAGCAGCTGCGCTTTTCCCCGCACTGCGCACGCGCCTCTCTCAGCTCCTCAACGGCACAGCGCAGGAATACGACACTGCGCATGCGCACCACTGGCTCTCCAGCCGGAGCCGTAGAGGGAGCACTGCGCATGCGCAAGCCTCTCTCCCTGAACAGGGCTGAATGAAGAGGGAAATTTAAAAAACGGTTTCAGGGACCGGGAGAGCTGAACTACTGCATCTCTCAGCTCACATCACACTTTATCCTGATTTCATTTCAGCAAAACAGGTGAGAATCGGTTCATTCCCAGCTTTATGTCTCATGTAAAGTGAGAATATTAGCAGATGTGAGTGATAGTATTAGTAATAGTTGGTATCATTTGACAGCTGAAGGTGAATGTCAGGTTGTCATTCAGTTAGAGGATCAGATATCAGGTCCCACTCTGTCTCTCTTAAGTGCTGATTTAATACACAATCTATCAGTTAACATGCAAAAAGTTTTAGATACGATTATGCCATTTCTGTCATCAGTTTATTAAGACCTGAATTAGTTACATATAAATATTAATAGAACTGTTCAATTAACTGCAGCCAAAGATTGCTTTTTTATGTTTAAAATAATAATGCTGAATAGGTAACAATTTAATTTAATAACTTTTACCTCTGTTTCTCCAAGGAAGTCAGGTTTTCAGGTTTCAACCCTCTCAGTATTCTATTTCTGTTCTCTGTTTTCATAACAAAGCATGAAGCAAAAGGTATTTTTAATATGCAATGTGTTGTGTTAGGAAATGATCGAAGCTGGTTGTACAGACAGGATGTCAGGACTGATGACAAATTCAGGACATAATCAGAACTCAGCGCAGGACTACAGGTAAAAACACAATTTATTTTTTCTTCCCTTTGGATGGTCAATATTGCATTTCTCCCTAAAATGATTCCCATTTTGGAGAAGAGATTTCTGAGAATATTGAACATGAGTCATTTTTCCTGAGAATTTGAATTCACTGTATACATACATAAAGCAGGGTTTAAAAAATGTATTTAAAAAACTGAAAAGCCAGTCTATCTATATACTACTACTACTACTATTAATAATAATAATAATAATTATAATAATAAATTAAATTAAAAGAATGCATGATTTTTAGCAGACTCTTCTCAAAAACATATTTGGTATCAATTTTGCTAAAAATGATGAAATGATAAATTATAAACGGAGCAAAAAATATGAACCAGACCATTTCATTTTATTGATCTATTTCTTCAAAACGTTTCTTCCTTGTTTTGTTCTTTACACTGAAATGGGCAGTTTGTGAAAAGAGCGAGCGAATCATTTTTGGCCCTGAATGGACGTGTCAGAAAGCATCAGGACCGAGGTGCACTACCTCCCCCCCTTGTTTTCAGGGACACTTAACGGTTTGCATCAGTGAGCAAATAAAATCATCTCTTCTTCTGTCCACTTGTAATTTCACTCTAATTGCCACAGGGTTACAATGAGATGTCCAAAATGCTAATCTTTTCTGAGGATGTGATGTGATTCTCCCTGCTACTGCTGAATTCTTGACCTCAGTAAGCAGTAATAGATTATTAGTGACAGTGGCTCTCTTTATATGTCTGCATTAATATAAACAGAGTATTTAATAGAATAATCATGATAACGGCTATCGATGCTGGGTTTAATTAAGATTTTGTTCCAGGTTTGTGTTAAACTGTCAAGGTTTTGCTATTACTGTGCAGCTTGGACAACAAGCTCAGGGGTTAATGATCTGTGCTAGTGACCTAAAGATTACATTTACATGTTGCTTTGGATAAAAGCATTGCTCATTTCATTAGTAATTTTATTCAGTTTGTACAAAATGTTTATTATAATTAAGGAAAGAGTACTTCCTTATGAGATACAGCAGTGTTATATCTATGTATGGAGGATAAAATACAAAAACATTGGCTGACAAATATGAAAAGCTGGGTTTTGTTTGTTTGGCTTTGTTAGTAAAACGTAGCTCATAATTTTTTTTTTTTAAAGGTCATACTGGTTATTTCACCTGTACTGACACGTTCTGAACAGATGGCCAATAGGAAGTCTTGAACAAACAACACGGAGGCTTCTTCACTTTGTTTCTCGATCATCAAGCCTGCAGTATAGTGTTTCATTAAAGAATTAAGAAAATTAGATATAATGATGGTATGATGATGACCAGGTGTCATGCAACGAAGTGTCTTTTGTACAATAACATTAAGCAGCTGTTAAACCCTGTGTGTGGCGTTGAGGTGTCATTTCTGCGGCTTGCACCTCAAAGCTTCAGTGTAAAGTTACACTCGACTCTGTGTGTGTGTGTGTGTGTGTATGGTGGATGATTATTCATAGCCTCTTTAATGGGGCAGGCTGGGCGGCCCGAGGCCACGTCCCGAATCTCTCCTCTCCACTGATGTAATTTATTCAGGTGACAGACAGAAAGTGTGCCTTATTTACCCCCCTCCTCTACCCATCTACCCCCTCTGGCCGTGTGTAGCCCCCTCGCAGCCCTGGGGGAGGGGTAGGAAGGCCCGGCTCGGGGTGGAAACAGGGCAGCCAAACAGATGGCATCCTATTTGTGTGAGGCCTGTCATTCCAGCAGATTAATGCAAGAGGGTTGGTTAAAGAAAAAGAGCGACAGACAATCAGGGGCTGGAGTGAGGGAGGGAGGAGGGAGGAGAGGAAAACAATAGCGCCACGTGCCGTAGTGCAGATTTTGTCGTTCGCTGACACAATAGGTGATCATTTTTCAACGAGGCTGGACCAACTGTTGCAGACGGTGCGAGCCCCGTTAACTGCGTTTCAAACGATCCGCTGTTTACGTACGATTCAGCCAATGGCTGACTAGCGCCAGTAGTCACCTGACTAAACTGTGTGTGTGTGTGTGGGGTGGGGGGTTACTACAGTGTCTGCAAAAATAACCGAAAATAGTGAGGGTTGTCATAGCGACCCCAATTATCAGGCTCAATAGTGAGCAAGTGGAGAGGATTGAAGGGCCTCTTTCTCTCTCTCTTTCTCTCTCTCTCTCTCTCTTCTCCTCTCAGTGCTCCCTTGAAGCAGTGTAAAAAAATTTTTTCTTATACCAAGCAAACAAATTTTTCTGAATCATTCAAGTCAGGAAAGGTGGGAAAAATCATTATTATTTAATAATGATACAACTAAAAAGCACTTTTTATCAATAGTGACAAAACTATAAATCAATAGTGACTGTTCTAATTCAGAACAATACAGAATATTTAATTGTAGTTTTTTAAAGAATGCACTGATAATAGTTTATAAAGATGTTTATAGCTTAATAAATAAATCCTGACTGTTTGGAGTGTAAGATGCTTTTTGTGTTTCCCAGTCAAACTTTGGGAGAGTCTCCTATTTTAAATCCTCAGTCTAAAGTGTATCACTTCCTTCAAGCTAAATTAAATATGCTATGAATATGTGTGTGTGTATTTGTGTGTGTTTAGGCTCCTGACCTCGGATGCGTCCGAGCTGTGCAAATTTGACCCCGGTGACCTCCAGTCTCTGACCTGGCTGACCTCGGTGGATGTCCCTCGCCTGCAGCAGCTCCGCTCAGGCCGAGCCGAGTTCAGCATGAGCGCTCAGGACCAACTGCACGCAGGTCAGCACACACACACACACACACACACACACACACACACGCAGAGTTTATATAAAGAATAGAAAGAACGTCATAATGTCATGATTTTGACTGTGTGATTACGAACCTACAGCAGCTCAGCTGAGTAACATGAGCGTGGCTGGAGGAGGAACGTCCATGATCCATCTGCAGAGTAACATGCAGCACAGCCCTCTGGGAATCAACAGCGTGAGTTACACTTGATATGACACACAGCTTCTTTACTTTACTATAACATACTGTGCCTTCAAAGGGTATCCTGAGCTATTAAACTGTTTCTGTGACTGCTCTTGTTTCTCAGATGCCACAGTTTTCTCCCAGTTTTCCGTGTCCTGCCTCGGTCTATCAGCCCTCTTCTCAGCAGGTGATGACTTTCTCCCAGTCCAACCAGCAGGTACTTCACTCGCACACCAGTTACATCCTAAATCGCAGCTCAGGGTAGTTTAAAGATGTAGAGTTTGGCCTTGTTTCTAATCTAGTACACCTGATCCAGCCTGTTAACATCTTTAGGAGAACCTGATCAGCATCATCTGAAGTGCTGAGAAGGTCCAGAGCCAGAAATAATAATAATTAATATTAAGGCAGTAGAGTGCATCAGTGAGGTCAGAAAGGTTTAGGATGAGTATTTAGGATATTGTGATGGGTTCAGAATTTTTTGTATAGTTTTAGAGATACCAAAATGTTTTAACCTGCCACAGCTGAATGTTCTCTAACAGATCTGGTAAACTTCTGTTCTATCTAAAAGTTTAATATGATAGGAAAGAGAGGGGTTATAATAAAGCCCTACATGCTGATTCACTCCTGTGTGTTTCCTGTGATTTCAGTGTTCTCCTGGAGGACTGTACAGCAACTTCAACAACCAGAGTTTATTCACACAGCAGCAGATCCACACTCCACACAGCCAGGAGACGCAGCCCAAAACCTTCCCCAAACCCATCTACTCCTACAGGTGAGCCACCATGCAGCTCTGTCATACACTGTAATCAACTGATGTGTAAGCAGATGTCCACAGTCAAGTGTGTCCACCATCTTCTGCATAGAAACAAGAAGAGCACCAGCCAAGTACAAAGGCCACAAAGGCTTCTCTTTATCCATACACCAAATTTTATAACTCAGACAAAAGCACAAGATTAGGTGTCCCTTAATTCGGTGTTTGCATTATTATGTATCAATATTAAAAAAATGCAGAGAGAAGCATTACAGAGAACAAGACTAACGTTGATGCAGCGGCATGATAAAGCCTGTCTGCTTCTCCATCTTTCTCTAGCTGCCTGATTGCTATGGCTCTGAAGAACAGTAAGACAGGCAGTCTCCCGGTCAGTGAGATCTACAGCTTCATGAAGGAACACTTCCCCTACTTTAAGGTGAGGTTATACAGAACTATACAGAGTGTGCAGATGAAAGTGAGCGCTAAACAGGACTGATTTAGTATAACATTGCCTCTGTCTCTTTTCATTTTAATTCTCCGGGATGGTCAGACGGCACCAGACGGCTGGAAGAACTCTGTCCGGCACAACCTGTCTCTGAATAAATGTTTCGAGAAAGTGGAGAACAAGATGAGCGGCTCGTCGAGGAAGGGCTGCCTGTGGGCTCTCAACCCAGCCAAGATCGATAAGATGGAGGAGGAGATGCAGAAATGGAAGCGTAAAGACTTAACGGCCATCCGACGCAGCATGGCCAACCCAGGTCAGTGTCAGTAACGCAGTAGGTTCTGATTGTGGTGTTTCTGTCATTCGACGAGCTAATGCATCAATAGTTTTTGTTTTTACTGTTTTTTTTTTTTTCTGAAACTCTGACATTCCCTTCACATCCTTCCTCAGATGAATTAGACAAGCTGATCACAGATCGGCCGGAGAGCTGCAGAAGGAAACCGCTGGATCCTCAGCTTCCTCCTCCTCAGCCGGTTTTGTCTCTGCAGTGTCTCACTGTTCACCATCAGCTCCAGCTGCAGCTCCACACTCAGCCCCGGATAGCACCGACGTCTCCGGCTCCTGCTCAAACTCCACCGCTCCACCCTGTACCTGACCTCGTCAAACAACCACCACAACAACATCAACAACAACAACCGGCAGAGATCTTCAGCGTCCACAGTGATGTCCATTCTGAGGTGGACGCTCTGGACCCCAGCATCATGGATTTCGCCTTGCAAGGTTGGTGAATTTTTGAATGAGATAGATGTGATAAAGGGTGATGGAAATGTTTAGATTTTCAAATCAAAGATGACAGAAAGAAGTGTTTGTCTCAGTTGTTGTCATGGTGAGCAGAAACGCTTTATTGTGGCTGCTAAATGCTAATACTACTCAATGGTGGCAAACTAATTTGATACAGCGTACTATCTAGGTGCAGTAGTATATAATATTAGACATAGACATCTTTCACCCTTTGTCACGTCTTGGCAGCGGTTAAGTGTCTGTGCTAATAACTGGAAGGTATCATACAAGTTTGATATTAAAGACCCTCACTCTCTGCCCCTTGTCTACCTGCAGGAAACCTGTGGGACGAGATGAAGGATGACAGCTTTAACCTGGAGGCCCTGGGTTCGTTCAGTAACTCCCCCCTGCGTCTCTCTGACTGTGATCTCGAGGGTGTGAGCACGACGCCGGTGTCCAGCGCTGCGGAAATTCCCTTCTCGGGTGTTTACACATCTTACAGCACGGTGGATGGATTCACCAACCAGTACATCAACACACAAGGCAGCAACAAACCCATTGTCCTGCATTAAAACACACACACACACGTGCGCACACCCCTACCAAACAGCAAAGACCAGCTTTACTCCAAAGGACCATCAACAATGTGGACTGCGGCTTTTGATTATTTTACTCATTTTATTATTTTCCTGGCTTTTACTTTTCTACAATACTTTTCAGTATCGAGCCAAACAATACTGTATTCATAACAGACAGCCTTCCTTCCACAAACTATCACTGACAGAACCTCTGGAACTCTGATCGTAAAAAAAGGGACATACGTAATGTTTGACTCAAATCAGTCTCCAGTGCTGAGAGAAAAGTGAACCAAACAGCTAATTTCTGGAAAACAAGAAAATATATGAATGGTTATGTACATAGGAGTCTTCCATATATACAGCTAAATGGACCATTTGGATGTTGTACATTTTGTCTGCACCATGTGTGTAAGCAAAAGTTTCAATATCTGTTTTTCCCCCCATTCCAGACTAGGCATGTGCTGACATTACATGTTATACATCACAGTAATAAGCTAACATTTTATCATGGTTTATAAAATCACAACACTAGATTACTATGTAAATGATATATTTAGCTTGAGGTCCTGTCTTGGGAACAGCATTATGGGATCGCCTTCTCTGAGACAGACACGTGACACACTTTCAAGCGTATCCAAAATAAAGAAACTTATTCCACGAGGGTTTACAGCAGAAGCACAAAGGCTCACTCCTGAATAGCGCACGAGTAGGCGATGGCATTTTGAAGAATCCACTATAACCATATTGTACGCGTTGTATCAATGATCAGCACATGTCTATTCCTAATAAAAGTCTGCTAATTATGAGTTGATTCTAATGAGAGAAAATGACGTTTATATTTGGTGCTTGGCCCCCTTGTAAGCCTGTAACTAAGCTACTTCCTGTTTTATTAAAAGGGATCCACTGTATTTTTATTTTTCATGTTTGCATGTTAGCGTGTTTTCTGTAGCTTGTGTGTCTTCTGTTGTGGTGTAATAGACAGCAAGTCTCCTCTGTAATTATTGATTATTATTTATATTTATAAGCCAGGAGATAAGGAGTGGCATGGAGGAAATTGTGCTTATTGTACATATTTACGTATGTCCAAAATGATTAATGGTGATCGCAGACACTATCCCACAGCAAATTCTTCTACACATTAAAGGACTTTCCCAGCAATTTTTTAAAAATCAATTTTTAAAGCGTATCCATATATAAGCTTGTACAGCATATTTCTGAAATACCCTTATGCAGCACTGACTTAAGGGGCAACCCCACCGTGTGTTAATTAATAATACAAATATAAAAAAAAAAAAAAACAAGCAAAAACATCACAGGTGTGTGTGGGAACGTTTAGGCCATTTTATTTGAGGCATACATCATACAGCAGTCATCTTTTTAAAAACATCCTGATAGACAGCGAAATTCAGGCACTTTATTAAAAACATTTTCCAAAATCACTACTGATGTTTTCTCTCAATCTCGACTAGTAGTGAAACAACCAGCATTATTATAAAGCTTACGTTTAACTATAGCATTCACTACTGTTCTCAGTGTAAACGCTAACCGTGTGATATACATGACACTCAGATCTTCCTTGAAATGCTTTACCCAGCAGCTAGGGATTTTTTTTTCCCCGATGAAATGAGCTAAAAGGCATATACTGGCAGGTTTGTTTTTAAAATACATTTATACATTTTTTTAAAAAATGACTAAACCTGAGTTGGTTCACAAATATATACACATTAAAAACCTAGAAATGGTTCACACAGGTTCAGTGGTTCTCCTCATAATACTGCAACTTACATTAAAAACTACATAAAAGCAGTTTGTTTCTTTGGCATGCCAGCACAGTTTCCCTGAATGAACACCATGTTTGGAATTGTGCGTATGTGCGTGTGCATGTGTGCGTCTTAAAACAAACACACCACCTACAATATACTAATCTTTTAGCATAAAGCTTGATATGGTACATTCATTCACACTAGAGGTGAAAGACACGGGTGTGGAACCCGAAAGCACTGCAGAGTTCAGCTTTCATCCTGCTGAGGCTCTGTGCGTTAATAAGGACTGAACTCGGCACTGCTGAGGCTCTGCAGAACTGAATGTGCCACCCCGGGTCTAAAGCTTTACAACATGTATACTGAAATAGTCGTAATGATAATTACAGCGTGCAAAACGTGAAAGGCAGACAGAGCTTATGGAAAGAAGTGGAGGTGCTTGGTTTTGTGCGTTCATTTCAAGGCAACACTGGTGTAGGATATTGTGAATTTAAACACTTACAGGAATAGTTAGACAACAATAACATATTTCACAATGTTTTTAATGTGAAATGCCCAATATGTGCACACTGAACTGAAGTGCCCTCACATGGCTTTGCACGTTATGTGTGTGTGTGTGTGTGTATGCTTTGTGTGGAGTCACTCTGATCCTTACAGACACAACAATATAGAAAACATAGTTGTTCTTTTCACGAAACTTTTACTTTCTTACCTGATTCTTACCTACGTAAGCGCAGGCAGCCAGAATGCCCACTGATGCTAACGAATGCCCACTGACACTGGCACTGAGCTGACTGGTGTGTTATTGTGTGTTACAGTGTTAGCCGGTGTTGGTCGAGTTGTCCATGGTGGCCAGCAGGTGGGAAACTTTGGCTCTCTGAGATGGAGTGATGTTCTGAGCCATGTGGATGATGCAGTCCATCGCTACTTCTGGATTCGCCTCCATGAGACTGTGAAATCCCACATACAGTTCACAGTAAGTGACACTAATCAGCTAGAACCTGCATTACACCTGGAATTAACTCCACTGTACACATTTAACCATGAGCTGAGTTGAGTTTGTAAATGTATTATTCTCTTTTTATATTATAAGTGTCTCATATGTTTAATTTATTTTCGAACAACCTGACACCATTGCAAATAACAGGGCATTTTCCTCAATTTCCTTTCTTTGAGGGCATTTCGGTTACCTGCGGGTGTGTTTGAGGGTGTGTCAGTTACCTATCTAGTTGTTTGAGGGCATTTCGGTTACCTGCGGATGTGTTTAAGGGCGTAGTCCCTCTTCAGGTATTTGATGTTTTCTCTGATGACTGACCGCAGCCCCTCCTGCTGTGACAGGTGTTTCTCCAGCCACTCGACCACCGCTTTATTATTGTCCCACAGGTAAGCCTGAAAAATACATATTTACCAATAGAGACATCATCATTATGCTCCACAGTTTTAACTGTACTCCAAAACATGACCCAGATACTTAAACAACCTACACGTGCTGATATTGCTAACAGGCTTGTGAAGAAGGTTTGGGGCTCTTTATCCATAAACAATTTTATTTTACTAATAACGAAGATAAGATAAATTTAACCTAAATGCTAGAACTGTACGTAGCACTATAAAATCTTAATGTGGCCTCCTTTACAGAACAGTGCACAGAACTTCTGGGTTTTAAAAATTAATGCTTCATAGTTTAATAAATTTAAACATTTCACACTCCAAGCTTGGCTTTGATGACTTTTTTTTTTTTCACTTTGGTTGTTAGAAAATTGAGAAGGTTTTTTATAATCGCGAGCAGGGTTTTTATTGTCTCACTTTGACAGTTCCCTCAGTCTCGATGAACCAGCGGCGCAGCATGGACTTTATATGGCCGTTGCTCAGGTCTCTGTTGGCCTGCACGATTTCACTCTTCACCTTCTCCTCCAGCAGGAGGCGCCGCAGACGCCAGTAAAAAAACGACCGAGCATTCTTCCACTCCAAGATATCCTGCCAAACACATGACCAGGGCAAACCACCAACATTTACACAGTCAGTACCATTAACTACAGCCTTACCATATAACTACAGAATTTACTATTATCTGTAAACCTAAGAACATCCTTCTCACCGGTTTAATTCCTACTTTTATTGCTAGCACTGTCAAAAGTTGTTTATGTTGCTATTGAGAGGTCACTGCCAATCACTCTGATCAGACACAGCCAGTTCTGATCAGGTAAAAAAGTGGGTGTTTTGTAGCTGCTAACTACAATTAACCTGGAGTTAAAGCCATATTTCTTCAATCCATAGCATCACAAAGAATTTTTTATATTTGAAAAAACTTTAATAGAGGATTTAATGTTAAGAACTCATACACTAAGCTTGAAGGTCATGACTAATGATGTATAAATGGTCTTAAATAAATGCTACTTCATACATTTATTTTATTGGGAATTCGTATTTAAACAGATCATAGTATAGATTACCGTGATAACTCCTTTCTCCTGCATCCTCCCGGGTGTGTCGTGGAGGTCGACGAACTGTATGGCCACCTGGTGGTAGATGGGCAGCAGAAACTCCTCTCTGTCTGTGAGCTGAGCCTCCACATCACTGCGCTCCTTCTCCGATAAATCTGGAGAACCTGACAAGAAAGACAGCACCAATATAGAATATATTATACTACAGAAAAACACAAAGCTTGTAAGCTCTTTCTTACTCTCTCTCTCTCTCACACACACACATACACACACACAGCCTCTGTAACATGAATGTCTACTCACTGAGCTGCTGGGCCAGTCGGGAGTACTCAGGGTCGATCCTCCTCATGGTCTTCAGCAGATCCTTCCTTCTGAACTTAATCTCCACCGTGCCCTCTGGCTCTAACACACCTCCCCTACACACAGAGATACAGAGTGGTGTGTGCATGTCAGGAAATAGACTTGAAAAGCAATAAAATTGAAATAAAAGTTGTTTCATGAACACACCTGCTCTCCCTGTCAGCATAGAGCTCCATGTACTGTGGATTGATGGTGGGGTCGATCACTACCCATGATCCTCCTCTCAACTCAGCATGTGGGGGGATGTAGACCAACACGGGCTGATGGAACTCCCTCAGGGCATCCACGATGTATGCACCAAACTTTAGCACCTGGTCATACATGTCTGACAAACAGGAAGTTGAAATATTAACAACACTGAATATTCTGTATCACTGCTGTGTGTGTTGTCTTTGTTATCCAAGAGTCTCTGTGTGATTTCCAACTATACAAAATAATTACAGGTCCTGCACTGGACAATTAAATGCATTTGGTATTGTAACAGTAATCAGTGATTATCACTGATGATGATGATGATATGCAAAAGTGTAAAAACGTGGAGATCTTTTGCACCTTTCATGCCGCCAGAGAAGCCTCTCCAGTTGGCAAACACCATGAGTGGAAGTTTCTCTCTGTTAAAGTCCTTCATGGCCTGAGCGGTTTTATAAGCCGAGTCCGGGAACCACACCTGCCCCGCCTGCTGCACGATCTGATACATACACACACAGGCAGCACAAATTATTACATAGCTCCTGAGTGGACAAAGCAGACAGATTACAGTAAAACCTGCTTAAATGCTTTGAGTAGTCAATCCACACTCAGAAGCTTTCAAAAGCTTCACTTCAGCCATGTGTGCTGTGTGTGTGTGTGTGTGTGTGTGTGTGTGTGTGTGTGTGAGACTTACCCTCGCCTCTGAGTCCAGATTGGCCGGATCTGCTGGGATCGTGACCTCAACGGTCCGTGTTTCCACAGCGATGACCCCGAGTGGAATCCCTCCCAGCCTGTGACATGCAAGAGATTTCAGTGAATAATAAAATATATCATCTGGCAGAAAGGTAAAGGGAATTATGGGTAATCTCACCTAGCCCTGCCCACCACCACAGTCTGAGCCCAGGTGGACATCACCTCCATGAAGGTGCCATGGTCGAAAAACCCACTCTGCCACGCCCCCCTCACGCCTACAAACACAATACAAGATGAATAAAAAGATATTTGCTTATTACTTACAATTATTTAGGGATCATTCAGTGTGGTCTACATAAAATATATGTGTGTAGACTATATAAATATATTAAATAATATGTACAGCTGCCTTTGCTGTGTGTGTGTCTTTGCTGTTATAGTTTGTGTCTCTTTTGAATCACAAGCTTTAGTGCTTTAAAGGTTTTAATGATATATATGACATATAAATACCATAATTAACAAGGTTACGAGGGTTAATAGAGATTATCATCAGGGTTGTTATAAGGCCTCTCACTGGGATGAGGACGTCCGGAGAGCATCCAGCGAGGGTCGTAGGGAGCCTTGGTAGGGATAAAATCAATCTCTCTTTCCACTGGATCAGTAGGGGGCATCAGAGGTGCAGGACTGAGCTTATTCTAACAACACACATCAACAACACACATATCTGATAAAAATCTATTCTCTGAAAATACATGGTTAAGTGACATCATTTAGTTCAACACAATGCAATACAACAATATTGACAGTATTATGTTTCAATTCACCAGTTTTATATTAACATTTAATTTATGCAAAAAAAAAAAAACCTCAGTAATCTGAAAAGCACATAAGTAATCCAAGTTTTTGTGTTGTCTAAGGCGTAGAAGAAGATTGAATGAAATGTGATGATGACTAAAATAAAGAATGCTGTAATGTGTGTGTGAGTGTGTGTGTGTGTGTGTTTAGCTGGTTCTCTTTTGATGCCTTCATTTTGTTTCTTCTCTTCAGCATATCCTCAGCCTGAAACTGACCTTTGGCATGTAGGAGAGCCACTGCAGGATGGTGAAAACACCCTCAAAGTCGTCCGGCACCGTGGTGTGTGTGACTCCATTGTTGTACATGATCTGCACGCCGCCCAGCTGGTTGTTGGAGGTGTAAACCTCACGACCAAGAACCTAAAAACAGGCAGAAGGAAATTAAGAATAGAAAAGGTTTTACACAAAAAAAACCAAGTAATGATGATCGATATTAACAACATCGGCAACATTGGTAGAAGTAGAGCAGGTACATGTGCACAAGGTTTCTGAAAGGTCGAGGATTATGATAATGACCCGTCTATATCTACATCAGGCTGTTATCTGTATGATAATGCATTAGGACCTTGTTTAGTGCTCCTGCTCCAGTCAGGATGATGTGAGAGTTTTCCACTTGGATCACTCTCTGTCCGAGTCGAACCAGGTACGCTCCGATGCCTATCGCCCGACACGTCACCTACACAACACAAACAACATTACCAACAAGCCCTGAAATTATAACACAACCAGCTGTCCGACGCCAGGACGAGAAATAAACAGGAAGCTCTCACCATACTGATAGTGACGATCTCCTCATACGCCTGTGACGACTCGCCCGCAATCATCCCAGAACCTCTGAGGTTCTCTACACCAAGCCCATCCTCCTTCCCAATGATGTCAGTGATGATGTACCTGCAGCAGATAACACAGTCAAAGCAGCTGGTAAATTATGCATAATTATCTCTTATATGAACACAAAAGATAAATGCAACCCAAACCTTCAATCTACAGCACAGTATGGAGAGGAATATAAAACTTCAGCATGACCTAATGTTTAATATTTAGTTCATAGTTAAGAGGAATAAGCTGATTACAAATTCTAGAAATATTTAAGAATTGTGATAGTCTAGTTTTTATTTGAAAGAAAAAGAACGCATGTATATGCACAATATTTAAATGAAAAAATTAAAAACTAAAAACAAAATATAATACAGTATAAAGCATGACTGACCTGGACTCTCCTCCCTCCTCCACATGGCGGCAGTGGATGGAGTTGGTTGAGCTGATGCGAGTGTAGTCCTGAGGTGTTAAATATAAATACTTAAATCCCTGCAGGAGAAAGAAAAAAAACACACACACACAAAACAGTGAGTGAACAACACAACATAACACAAATCACAAAAACATTATACTGTGATTATACTGCTCCATACTGCAATACAATACGCCTGTAATATTGCAACAATCTGATGTTCCTGCTGTAAGACTGGCCTAAATATTCTGATTTATTTGATATAAATGGTAAGTAATGAATTAATGAAGGGTTGTACTGCACTGTGCGCAAGACCGTTATGTCTACACACACGAGTTCTCGGTTTATTAGCTTTAATAACGATGATAATGAATGGGTAATTCAGTGTACACACGTTTTCCTGTGAAGTGTAAGAAGAGGCATAATGACATGATAGAAGTGTCTAATAAATATCTGAACTGAGGACCAATGTTTAAAGCTCAATACCCTAAAA
This sequence comes from Pangasianodon hypophthalmus, assembly GCF_027358585.1. NCBI lineage: Eukaryota > Metazoa > Chordata > Actinopteri > Siluriformes > Pangasiidae > Pangasianodon > Pangasianodon hypophthalmus. The sequence continues at coordinate 1,249,066 of NC_069733.1, read as the reverse complement.
ACATCATACAGACAGAGAGAACATTAATTAAGTGAGGAATAAATTCAGATGTATGAGAGGTGGAAAGATGGCAAGTTGTGCTCTTACTGGGATTAATAAATGAGTAATGAACCTTTTCACCTTGTAGGGGTCGGCTGGATCGATCCAGGCCACCTGGAACATGTGTTTGATCTCCTCGGCGAGGCCGATGCGAGCCCCACTGTTAGCGGCGATGTAAATGCGGGGAATTCCCTCGGCTCGCGCTAGCTCCGACGCCCGCAGGAACAGCAGGTCCTCCTGAGGCCCGAACGAGCCGATCTTATACGTGATGTCATTACAGATCACGATGATGTCACGCCCCTCAGGGTACTCAGGGGTCTTCATCTTCATGCGGAACGCCACCATGCCCACCTGAAAATATTACGTCCAATATATCCAGGTGCAGTTTTGGTCATCAGTGAATTTGCACAATTTGGGATTTAGCATTCAGCATAGTCCATGAACACAAAATATCCTTAATACAGAAAAGCAAAACCTGCCCAGCACTTAGCATGCTTCATAATCTCAGTCTGGCACTGTGCAATACCTCGTTGTCTCCGGGCAGTCGGTTCATCTGCACGAGTCGGCCCTGAGGATCCAGCACCAGCTCGTTACACAGCAGAACATCTTTCGGGTACTTATCCCCAGGACCCCACAGCTTAAACAGAGCCTGAGACAGACAGTGACATTAGTTCTCATTTTCCTGCTTTAAAACCACAGTCTGGAACAAAGCAGACATATTTTACAGTGCAACACATCGCAAACATACACACTCATTTCTACACGATTTTATTAGATATATTCATATATATAGTTATTCATTTCTTTGAAGCACAAAGCTGCACAGTTTAGTGTTTTCCTTGCTCCAATCACACACTTCAACTCACTTAAAGCTTAATAATTTGCTGGTAAAGTGTATTACAATGCCATGGCTATGCGTGTGGGTGTGAGTGGGCTGAGACTGTGACACACACCTGGCGGAACATCTCGGGGAAGTCGTAGACGTACGTGGTGCCGAGGCTCTGGGCCTGGAAGCGCTTGGCCTGCAGCAGGTCTTTGGTGACGTACGGCGTGTTAATGAGCATGCCGTGCAGGGGGCCGTGCTTCTCTGTGTACGACTTGAACATGATCTGCAACACACACGGATTATCAGCTGTAGAAAACTGACATTTAATTTAAATAACGGTGTTCTAGTTTTTATTTTTTTCTCTTTTTGTTGTATACTGCTAACAGCATCAGTCATTGACTTGCACAGGTCGAGGTGTGTGTGCATGTGTGTTTATACCTGGCCTGATGCCGTGTCTGTGACCTCCTCATACAGGCTGATGTCGAGGTAGTAGCCGTTCTCGTTGGTGAGGAACAGGCGGATGGGGACGGTGTTGCCGTTCGGTGTGAGGCGTATGTTGATCTTGAGCTCAGCCTGCAGCACTCGGAGCTTCCACAGACGCCGGCCGTAACGCATCACCATGGAGCGCACCGACTCCTCAATCTGACAGCACACAGACAGGATATTTCTACCAGCCAATCAAAGCAAAGGAGGCGAGATTTGCTCTAACACTGCGGGTAAAAAATAATACGCTTAATTCTTTCTAACTCTTGTGAAGCTATATAGTTTGTGTGTTATCATTACTGGCCTCAGCCAATCAGGACACACTGTTTTGGAGAACTACCATTTAATATTCGGATTAGTTTTTCAAACCTGAAACACAGATCTGACCTTAATGGGATCCATGATGACGGTGGGGACGAAGTTGAGGAAGATGTGGTTGCAGTCTGTGCGTGTGTGCGTGTTGCTGAAGGCCACCTCCAGCTCATCCATCGCCTCCAGGAGCAAACGCTCACCTTCGTTCTGAAGGTACTCAAACGATGCCTCCTGCATACACACACACAGACACACATCTAAACATAGATTTATTTACATTGCATATATACACTATAAACAGGTATATCAGTGTTTTAACTCTATCTCTGGACACTTATGGATAGAAATATATATAGTACATGATCATATAATTGTTGGGTTTAAATTTCAGCTCTCATATGACAGAAACACACCATGTGATACTATGGCCACTATTTGGCATGCAGTCGCTAAGGTGAACCATTAAGTGGATCTAAAGTGCTCAGGTAGTGACCGTTACCTTGGTGATGAGGTCGGAGTGGCGGATGATGGCTCTGATGAAGAAGCGGTAGTCGGTGACCTCAGTGCCCTCCTCGACACGGGCAGCACCCAGGTACAGGTGCATCTTGTGGTTAGCGCAGGGTACAGCGGTCAGGGCGAAGTTCCTCATGCGGTTCAGCTCCAGCTGGAAGGCCAGAGCCGGTTCCAGGTTCCGGTAGATCTGATCCTCCTGGAACTACACACACACACACACACACACACACACACAAAACCAGAAAGCCACAAGAGACTCAATACAATATGACACATGGGTGTTAAAAGTTTTGATAATTTTCATCTTTTACTTTTTTTTTTTTTTTTTTTTTTACCTCATCTCTGGCTCGGAATGTGAAAAATTTAGGAAATTCCCTCTATAAAAAAAAAAATAAGTACATAAAAGTATAGCATCATTTTAAAGTAATATATATAAAAAAATATATTCACGTTAATAATTCATAATAATAGAAATGTTGCAATAAATCTTTCAGAAAACAGCACAGCAAATATAAACAAAAAAATCATATATTGTTAAATAGGTCATTTTTATATATTTGCCTTAATTTAAAATATATATTAATTCAAAACTATTCATGTAAAGTTGGAATTACTTCAGTTATTCTGAGATACAAATCATTCACGTACTTTCTGTGCCACCAGGAAGGTGATTCTCCTGATTCCGTATTCGTACAGTACAGCTTTCTGTCAGAAAATAAAAAATAAAAAAAGCACCAGAACACTATTTCAGACATTCATCATTACACACAGTGCTGAGTTTCTGTGCGACCAGAAAATAAAACCCTGTCAGACAGAATCCCAGCTGCCTCTGGACAAAAGCATCTGTCTAATGAGTACTTTAAATGTAATGAACAATTAGTGACAGATAAAATAATATCATTTATTTTGGGGTGGTGACGTGAAAACGTGTGAGATTGAGGACAGAGGCAGGAAATACGAACTCACTTTAGACTGAGCGAAGTCGCTGAACGCCGTAACTAAAGCGTCGTCGTCCTCAGTGTCGGCTGATTTGATGGAGACGTTAATGATGTGGATGGGATTCTCCCTCATGTTCTGTCAACATAATTAAACAGCATTATCCACACTGCAACGAACACACTACGTTTGACTAGTGTGTGTGTGTGTGTGTGTGTTTACTTTAATGCTCTCTTCGTCATAAACAGTCTCAGAGAACAGTGTGCTCTCACACATGGGGTCAGCGAAACAGGAAATGACCTCATCAAAACACCTGCACATGCAGAAAGACGAGGATCACGGCGGCTTCAGTCTCTACACAACTACAGTAAAACACGACTACACAACATCACCAGTGCAACCGAAACACACAAAGAACAGTGTGTACACACACACACACACACACACACGCTTTACCTTTTGAAGTCATCAAAGCACTGGAAGGCCACCATGGCTCCCATCCTCTGACAGGGAGGAGATAACGCCCCCTCCAGGAAGAGCTCACTGCCCTGACGCTGCATTGAATCAAACTGCCCCGACCCGCTCACTGGCAACCTGTGTGTGTGTGTGTGTGTGTGTGTGTGTGTGTGTGTGTAGGGTGTGAGTGTTAGTTATGGAAAGAACAGCATGCTGATTGTACTGAAGCTGCTATAGATGACAGAACACAGAAGCTGTTTACATGGCAGACATGTTTCTCACACCTCTACATATTTCTATTCACGTTAATTGATTAATATTAATATATCGTAATAATTAATGTATAATGAATATATAATAAGTGATTAATGGGAATTCTAATATAATAATGAATTAATTTTGGCTTTCTTGACTACAATTACACACTTTTGAGTTATCCAAACAACACACCCTCCTTTTACTGCTGCAGAATATTCATTTCTCATTTTGCTAAACATGATCCCGTTTACTCTCTGGATCTCACCACACTGATAAACACGTTATGACTGCATTAATAAGTGGAGCTTATCAAATCCCCAGCGCTCATTTTCATTGGTGTGGAGTTAAAAATATGATTCGGTTGTACAGTTATATGTAGGTTCCTCCTCAGCAAGCATCAAGCTGCCCGTGTTGACTGGGAGCTCAAACAATTCAGATCAAATCCAGACAATTAAAATTTCTACTTAATTCATTTAGATGAAAATAATAATTGCAGTAATTAAGGACATAAAACTGATTCAAAAGTGGCTAACAATGACAAAAAGCTGTTCGTCGTTAGCCACAATATCATGACTGAATTATCACTCCATCCCCATAAACTCCGCCAAACTGTTCTGAACGAATAAGACTGAACAGAGTTGAGTTTTACTGGACTGAAGAAAAAGCAGCGGCGAGCACCCAGCATGCACTGGTGCACACAGCCAGGCAGCTGATTGGTTGGCTAGGAGGAGCTCGTACTCTACCTGTTCAGCGTGGGACTGCTCCCTCTGTAACGAGAGCATTCAGAGAGCAGCGTTAGTGAGAGTGCTCCTCAGCCTCAGCCTCTAACCTTTACATGCCTTATGTGTAGGGAAAAAAGCTCCGGATTATCATTGGGTTAAAAAGTCAAATAAGAAAAAGATAGTAGCTAACAGTTTTATTGTCATAAAGCGTTTGTCTACGTAAAACTATGAAACTGTCATATAATTGTTATTTACTGTATGTTACTGTGAAAACACCCTAGATTTTTATATATATATATATTCTCTTAGATGTTTATTTGATGTCTTCTGCATTAATCATTGAGCAAGAAATATGAAAAAAATTTAAATTTGAGACAAAATCCGAGGTTCACAAAAATCAATAAATCAATTCATTAATTAATTATGACAAAATAATAATAATAATAATAATAATAATAAATGATTGGTGTTGCATCTAGGGTGTAGGCATTTTTATCTTAAACTGAAGTGTTACTGAGCAGATTAAACAGAGTAAGAGATCCACTATTCATGTGTCAATATCATAATTTAAGTTTTTAATATCTCGCTGCCTCTTCAAGCAGATAAATCACTTCAGGCTGGATGAACAAGGCCATTACACCGCCTAATAACGTAGCAGAATCAGAGGTTTAGCCCCGCTAACACCGTTAGCATGGTGAGAGTAAGCAGTATATTTATTGTGTCCTTACAACACTCGAAGGAGGAAATTAATTTTGGCGTGGGGATAAAACACCAGCTGACTGAGAGTTTTAGCCCCACTAGCACCATTAGCGTGGAGAGAGTTAGCATAGAGGGTTCATTAGTAGCTTGAAGGAATAGAGAGAGATCATTACGTGGGTTTGGGAATGGAGTGACTCACTCTGATGTATGGCTCTCTTTTACCACAGAACACACACAGAAGACAAAGTCAAAAAAACTAACAGCAGCGAAAGTCTTTAAACACTTTTTAAATACATTTACAATTTTAAAAATTTACATTTACTGCTTTAAAAAGTCTAAACTAAGTTGTAGACTTTACACTTATGCACCTTTAACCAGGTAATGGTAATACTTCTGCAGTCTTACTTTAGAAGTGTTGAAGTGATTTGTCAACATTGTTGTTTGTGATCAATGACATAAAAAAAATCAAAAGATCAATAAAGTTTTAAAGCAGATCATCTAATGTTGCACTTTATTTACTTGTATTGATAAATTTATTTCATAATTGTATACATCTGTATATTCTGTCAATTCTATTATTTTCAGATTGAGCCAAAGGGTCATAATATGTTTTATTAAAAAAATGCAGAACATACATCTATATTCAGTGGCATGAAAATATTTGTAACATTAAATAATTTTTGCCAAAAGACTTATTATTTGTATTATTTAGTCTGTCTGTCTCTATCTATTTTTAAATTAAATTAAATTAAATATTTAATTAATTGCCCGTTTAACCCAGCAGGCTCCACTGGGACTCTTTAACTGAAGCTAAAGTTCATATTTGAATGCAAATAGTTTTTACATTTCTAAACATATAGGAGTGTGGCTCATATGCTGACGTGTGTGTGTGTGTGCGCGCGTGTGTGTGTGTGTGTGTGTGTGTGTGTGGTGCTACCTGTTGGGGTGGGATGAAGGGAGCATGAACTGAAAGTGCACAGCACACGTGCCATCCTTCATCTGGTGGTGCTGCAGACTGTTCAGCTCGTAGGCTATATAACCCCTCCTCACATACACCTGCACACACACACACACACGCACACACACACACACACACACACCCCACATAACCTCATTTAACCTTCTGACACACATAGCCACAACAAAGCTAATGTAATACAGATAACCACATACACACACTACATATACAGCCTTATATAATCTGTTATAAACATAAAACCTGTTATAAACTTGTTATATTAATAACACACCATGTAATCTCTGATAACCTGTAATTCTGTACAAATACAAATTAATAACACACTGACCAGAAGAACAGAGAGAATGAAACAGTGTGTGTACCTCTAATGCAGCCATGCACACCACGCGGTTATTGTGGTAGAAGAAGCTGGGCAAAACATCAAAGATAGACGTCTCAGACAGGATGAGTTTCTGTGGGAGGACAGACACACACACACACACACACACACACACACACACCTATAACAGTCTGTTTCATTATAATATGTATAATTTGGTATGATATGAGAGCTATTTAAAAGTTCACCTTGAGGTTCTCGGGGCAGAACTGGTGGCCGTACATGTCTATAGCAGACAGGAAGATGGACTCCACCTGGTTGTGTCTCACTTCATACGAGGGCAAATGGGACGCAATTAGAGCCTGGGAATGAAAAACACACTCCTTACACTATAACCACTTCACACACACAGGCAATGCAATATCAAGTCATGTTCCTATCCGTCTACTTTGTCCACAGTGGGATGTAATACAGAGTCTCTGGTGCAAGTACACAACACACAGCTACACAGGATAGGAATACACACACACACACTTTCGAGTGCAACACAATGCAATAAACCTAACAAGCACATTAGCAAAAATAAACACACATTAAACACTATACGGAATTACACAATACACTATAAACCTTAATACTGTGCACTACGTCTCATTTACCTGGCTAATAGCAGCACATAAATTCACCCAGAGTGGTAAATAAGAACAGTACTGAACTGCATAACAGGTCAAAGGTCAGAGGTTGTGACTTGTCTACTTACCTGTCTGGCACACAGCGCGACCTTCGAGTTCTCCATCTTACTGAGCTGCGTGAACTCGTTCAGGACGACCACCACGTCGTCCGTTAGCATCGGGTCCCGCCCACACAGCTGATCCTGCCAATCACAACACACCCAGTGACTCCGCCCACCAAGTTCATCAGCATGATGCATTTTTAGCATTTACAGCAAAATGTATTTAGCTTTGTTAAATTAGATTTCTCCAAGGAGACTCCATCTTTCGTCCCTAACGGAAGTCTAAAACAGTGTTCTTATTGAGAGTGAGGTAAAACACGAAGCATTACTATAACACACAAATCACCATCAGGTGCTAATCGTTAAAGTCTCCTAATGATACACTCTGTATGAGGAGAGCACATGAAAGTGTGTTACCATGTGTATGAAATATATGGCATCATAACCATTTGTTAAAAAAAAAAAAGAAGCAGATAGAGTGTGAATGAGATATTTCAGTTTTATATGAGAAGCTCAAGGATTTGCGTCAGTTTTAAATAACGTATTCTTGTATAATGAGAATCAGTTGTCTTTAGTATTTGGCTTACTATGAGCATGGAGACGAGGACGTTCTTCTTGGAGACCTGAGCATGGGAGAAGATGTGCTCGAGCACAGGGGTCATGTCAGGCTTGTACTGCTCTCGCAGGTTTATCACACACTTATCATACGTGCCTGAGACGCAGAGATAAGGAGAGAAATGTGTGTGAGTGACTTACATATAAAAACAAAACAGGGAAACATAACAATGATAAAGATTCAGGTGCCATGAAGACACCCATTTCTCCAGACAGACTAAGGAGCTAAACTGCAAAATGAAAGCACTAACATGATAAAAACCCATGAAGGAACCATGCAGGATGTCTGTGTGTACACTGAAGCCGAGTAAATTCAGAGAGGAAACTGGAGATTGGGGTGATTTTTAGGTGAGTGTGTGTGTGTGTGTGTGTGTTACCCTGCTGGAACTGTATCTCCACCTGCAGGTAACGCCGCAGCAGGTCCAACACTACGGCCTTCATATAGCCTCGAATACCACTACGATACCTGCACAAACACACAAATAAAACTAAAAACACTTAAATACTGAACCTAATAGAGACATTTCACATAGGGATTAAGCCAATTTTGGCATAAATTAGTTAATTTTATTTCCCACAGGCAGATTAAGATGCACCATTTCCTGAAGTGCTCCAATAACTAGTAAAACTTAATCCTGAAGAAATATTTAATTGTCTAACAATCACCACCTCACTCCTTTTAACTCTGACTCAGGGGTGAAACGTTACTCTGAGTACCTCACTACACAGAACAAACACTGTAATTCTACAGTAACCCTGAGATATAACCTGTTACTCACACTACTGTAGATACTGAAAGGCAGAGTTAACTCGGCGTGACTCTCTCACCTCTGCACGAGCTGCACGATGCTCTGAGTGTTCATGAAGAAAACCTCACGGTCTGCTTTCCTCTGCAGTGTGGCTGCATGACTGTCCAGGATATTCGCAATCTAAAGCAAAGCAAACATACACCATGTGTGCAGACATCATACTGCAAAACAGGGCAAAAATAGTCGTGCCAGATACTTCGAAAAAAAGATTAAATGAAACCTTCATAATGTACTTTATAGACAGAATTGATAGATTTGTTTATAGTAGATAGATATAATGCATTTATTCATTCATCTTCAGTGAACACTTTATCCTGGACAGGGTCACGGTGAATCCAGGGACTATCCAGTTGATCCAATTTTATCCAATTTAGCACAGCCAATCCACCTACATGCACGTTTTTGGACAGTGGGAGGAAACCGGAGGAAACCCATGTGATCAATAAACCTAAACTCACCCTCTGGCTGGGGAACTGGCAGAGAACGGAGGTGATGTTGCTGGCGTACTGGGCCATGACCTTGCGGATGACCTTCTCCACTGTGATGGGGATACGACCTGAGACGCTGGTCATGATGTCCTGCAGCTCCAGCAGCGGGAGCGAGGGGTCACGCAGCGTCCGCATCAGAGAGTCCACCCACTTATTCAGCTGAACAAAAGAGAGAAGAGAGGAGGCAAGGCATCAGATCACGATAACAAACACACAAAAGTGTACCAATTACCACCAAGGTGTACGGTTACCATGTGTACAGGATACTAATAAAAATAATAAAAAGTGTCATGTTTATATTCATTATGAGTGATGTGTACATTTACATGCCACTGTGTAAAGGAGAGATAACGTAAGAGTTCTCGTTCATGAGTGCTTCATTGTGGGGAAAAGTGTACAGAGACTAACTGACTGAACTAACTGAAGACTCGCCCAAAAATCATAATGTGATTATGAGTGTAATAAAGCTTTTAGAGGCTAGTCGGTGCTACGCTAATGTCAGTAAACAGAGTGTGTGTGTGTGTGTGTGTGTGTGTGTGTCTCACTCTGCTGCTAAAGTAGGGCTCAGAGAGGCAGTATCCATCCATGACCTTCATCAGGTTCTCCAGCATGCTGTGGAAGACCTGGTGCAGTTTCTCCCCCACTATCGGCAGCGGCTCCTGCGGAGGTAATGGCTGTGTGTTCAGCTGCACCTGCAGAAATACACAATGACATTACACAATTACACAATCAATACACAATCAAGGATGTGAAGAAACTGAAATTAAAACCACTCATTTTTTTAATTTTTGAGTTAAGAGTGACTTACTGTATTGTAGTATTTATTTATAACTTATTGTGGTATTTAAATATACAACAGCTCAATGTGTTTAATAACATGGACATAAAGGAGGTTTAGCTGAGAAGAATAGCGCTGTGATTGTGTTACCGGGTAAACGGTGCTCGGGTCGTCCAGGGCGATATGAGCCACCACACAGCCGGGCTCTAACACGGCTCCAGGTCGCTTAACAAAGTGAACACAGCCTGATTCCTGCACACTCAGCGTCATCACCATTTTCATCACCTACACACATTATTATTAAAAATACGCAAATACAAACCAATTGTTTATGATAATAACATGAACACAACATAAATATAAAACCTTGGGATAATAAGACAAAAACCCATCGGCTGCTTGTTATTATGCAGTATGTTTGCAATTGTTTACAATTGCTCTAAATCTTTAAACCTCTCCACATTTGGTTTAACCTTTCTACACTTTCTTCTGTAAATCTCTTCAGCAGAAGCAGCTTTGCTGTTTTTATTCACCTCGATCTCGGCGTACGGATATCCTGCCATCACGTGTCCTCCATCCTCCACTATGTACTGCAGCAGTTTACCAGCGGAGGGTGAACGCAGCACTGTGGGGTCTCGCTCCTTCTCAAACACACACGTCTTATTGCCCACAGTGATCCGGAAACTACAGAGAGAAATCACATTTAAAAAAATCATAAATCAAAAAATCTTTGTGTAATCTAATAAATCCTAAAACTAAAGTGTCCTGTAAAAGTGGCTTGCAAATGTACACCTACCCTGAGTGTACAATTATTATACAGTTTATTTAGCACTGTACAGGAGGACAGGAAATCTGTAGGAACTATTAAATAAGAGGAAAAGGTTATGAGACAGGAAGTGTAACCTGTCGACTTCCTCCTTCATGTAGGTGGTGTAGCTGCTGCCGCTGTAGGAGAGGAGAAGGCCACCATCGCTCAGCCTGTGTACGTCGATCTCAATGTCCGAGCCGTTCATTATGATCACGTAGGTGGTGGGAGACTGACGGGCCACCTAGAACACACACACACACACACACACACACACACTATGAACATTATGAACACTTTAAAGATGACATTTTTTCTTAGAACAAATAGTGGCACTTCTCAAAGTGTGTTAAATTACAAAGAAACCCTTATTAGGATTTATAAAATGCTTACTGAGTGCTGTTGCTTAATTACAAATAGTCAAGATTCGTTACGAATACAGGCTTCATGAAAAATACTAATAAAGAGAAACCTTTAGAGCTTATAATCTCGTTACCTTGAGACAGTATTTAATCCCCTCGTAGATCAGATCCACTTCCACGGTGTTCACCAGACTGGCAGCAGGTAACACCTGACCTCTGAAACAAGCAAAATTATGAACCTTTAACCTAGAAAACAGATTTAAAAATTATGTATATTTATTGTATGGCTAAATAAAATTAGTTTTGCTAACTAAAATTGAACTTACAAAATGTATAATTCATCATGTTTAATTTAAAACAACCGGCTCACCTCTCAAGAGAGTGCAGAAAGTCAGACATGCTTTTCCTGAAACTGGCATCGGCTACGTTCAGAGCTCCACACACCACCCCCAGCATGGTGTCCGGCCTCTCTGCCTGCACGGCGCACACACACACACACACACAATTTAGCATTTAAAAAGAATTCAGACAGGTGGGTATACATGCTGCATGTTAAACCATTAGCCAGCCCCAGAGCCGACCTCATGCCTGCAGTTACTGGTCCAGTCAGACTCGTACCTGCACTTTCTCGGCAATCAGGTGGTCCAGCCAGCTCGTGTCAATGTCATTGTTCCTGAAGCTCTCCGTCTCCAGCAGCTTTATCAGATACTCCACTGTGGTCCTGAAATCTCCCCGGATAGACAGCTCCTTCATGGCCACCACCATGTTACTGCACACAGAAATCCATTCCATTATTAACATTTACTCACTAAACAAACTACTGGACAAATTACGCACATCACTCAGAAGTTATGAATGCAGATTCACTCAATACAGAATGAGACCAAACAATTATTTTATGCATTTTTACTATTTTACAAAATAGTATTTTTAAAAGAGCATACAAACATTGTCCCCATTGTAGTACATTTTCAAAAAGGCAGTTCTACATCATTATATATCATTATCACCAAGACCCAAGTAAGCTTTTACGACAAACAACATTTTCTGGAAACATACTAGAATATTTTGTTTTCAAAAACTGGATTATTGCCTAAAAATTACAGTTTTCTTAGAGAACCTTATTTATTTTAACACAAAGAAAGTGTATTAAACAATAATCACTGAAAAGTCCTAAAGACAGACAAAGTGGACAATAGCATTAGCTGTAGTGTAATCTGGAGCAGTAATAATGTGATGTGAGTGCTGATACTGACGAGATGGCCTCCTCTCGGTTCTCTCCCCAGGAGAAACAGTGTCCGAACTGCGAGTCGGCGAACTCGTGCAGCCCCCCTGTGGCCCCCACGCTGAAGTAGCCCCACACGTTCTTACTGCTGCGGAAATTCAGCTCCTGCACCGTGCCCGAGCTCGGCTTAAAGCCCTGCACAAGGCAAACACGCGCATATGTTATCCCAGTAATTTAAAACCTATGGGTTTAAAACGTGGTAAATCTGCTGAATCCCATCCTCACTCACTTCATCCGGGTTCTCGCTGGTGATGCGAGCGGCGATGACGTGTCCTCGAGGACAGGGGACACACTCCGGATCCTCAAAATTAATGGGAGCATCATCCCATGGAGACTCTCCATACAGCACACGGATTTCCTTCATCCTGTGCAGAGGGATCCCCATCGCTATCTACAGAAATTAATGAAATATAAACACACGGTATTATAAAAGCAAAAAAAAAAAAAAAAAAAAAGACTAATATACTGTTCAAAACAGCTTAAAACCTTTATTAAAATGTTGCACCAATTGCCTAAAATTTCAGAGAGAAGTAAACAAAAGAGTAAGACTTCATTATTTAATATAATTTCTGTTTTTTAGTACCAAAGAATCACCCAAGCCTCGGTGACTGTACTTTATGGCAACAGTGGAAAAAAAAACTGCCTTCCTTATCAGCTATTCTTATCTATACAACACTTAATTATTATCACAATGTATGAAAACACTTTCCACTTCCAGGTGTGACTGTGTAAAGGGATGTATGTTGTATGTAAGGTGTTCAGTACCTGTAGTTGGGCAGCTGGGAGATTAACGTCTGCAATCATTTCTGTGCACGGATGCTCCACCTGCAGTCTGGGGTTTAACTCCAGGAAGTGGAAACTACCGTCCTCTGAAAACAGGTACTCTACTGTTCCAGCACTCACATAGCCCACCATCTTAGCCATGCGCACGGCATACTGATTATAAACAAACAAACAAACAAACAAATAAATATATAAACATACGACAAATTTATAAACAACCCTCCAATTTCGGTTAATGAAAGCCAACTATGATAATTTCACAAAACTTTTACCTGACATGTGCCCAAAATCCATCAGGAAAAATTCCATCTCCTCAACTTACTACTGCTAGACATTTTAAAAACTGACCCTCTCCATCTGCTGGAAGGTGGAGGCTGAGGCGATGGTGGCTGGAGCCTCCTCGATGATCTTCTGGTGGCGGCGCTGGATGGAGCAGTCCCTTCCGAACAGAGAGATGGCGTTTCCGTACTCGTCTGCCAGGATCTGCACCTCCTGGTGGCGTGCGTGCTGAGCTAGCTGCATGATGAAGATGGGCGAGCCGGGCACCTCCACCTGGACCTGATCAAATATCACACACAATTTCTTTACATTTAAAAGGAAACATATGAGACTGTGAAACTATAGTTGATTAAAAATACTGCATTGCACAGATATAAAAATGCATGATGTAAAACTTCGAGGCTATTAACCCACAGTAGAGTCAACAGCTTCCAGATACAGCATCCTTCCACTCAATAATTTATACAAGGTCTCCATCTAGAGCATCCATCTCTATCATTCATATAGAGCACTGATGTATCTACCTGGGTACCTGCATGTGTGTGTGTGTGTGTGTGTGTGTGTGTGTGTAGACCTGTCTGAAAAAGCTGGGGAAATCTTCAGCACTGTCCACTTTCCTGATCCCTTTCCCTCCTCCGCCCTCTGACGCCTTGATCACTACAGGATAGCCAATCTTCTCTGCACCCTACAGTCACACACACACACACACACACACACCCCAAACATATAACACAGCTATAACTGTAACACTCCCAGGTCCAGTCTCACACACCTCACATGAATAAAACAGATTATTAGTCAAAATGATGATTATTAACGTCGCTGATGAACCAAACAGAGTTAATCAGGTTAAAAGGAAACAAAAATGAACTGAAGAGGATTCTGAGTTAAGGTCTGAAATGTGAGTAAAACGTGTGTAAAATGTGCATTAAATAACACAAACTGAGTGCTGTATTTACAGCGAGGCCTTCGTCCACATCTCTAACGCAGCCTTTGGCGTAGAGCTCCGGCGGGACGCTGATCACATGACCCAGTCTCTGTTCTTCCTCTCCCCACACTACCTTCAGTCCTGTACAGAGAGAGAATAACGAGAAATGGAGCAGCAGCACGATACGGTACAACTTAACATCCCATTATCTAACATTAAATGTTACCACCACACAGTATTAGGTTCGGAAATCTGCTAGAATATTCACGCACAAAGAATATTTATCACCAAAAGAATCATTCTTAGCCTTCAGTAGCATTTAAGAACAATTCTTTAACAAGTGAAACACTCAGATTTCCAGTGACTCGCTGAATTTTAGTATTCCAGATCTCCTTACTGCAGAATGTCACCATACCAACATTAAGACCCTACAAGAAACCCAGTTTCTGAAACACAAGGCATCAATTGTGTCCATTGTCATGGAGAAAAAACACACACACACACACACACACACTATGCCCATTATTTCACAACATCTGGATAAACATAATTTTATATCTGAGAAAAGAGAACACCAGTTATTGTTATGGTGCACGGATTCAAAAGCAAGGAGAAACTTCACTTGTATGAGTGAGTGTGTGTGTGTGTGTGTGTGTGTGTGTGCGTAGAGTCAGAAAAGAAGACAGTAGTAAAGAGGAAGACATTACCAGATCCAGACCAGGGTAAAGTGGGGATTCCTGCAGTCTGAGCTACAATGGAAGACGCCACTTTATCTCCCAGAGCCCACATGGCTTTACTGGACGGCCCTGGACAAGCACACATACGAATACTTAAAATATAAATTATTAAAATGCAACAGTATGATATTTTGGGAAATGGCTTTCCTGGAGAGTCCTGACACGCGCACACACACACACACATACACAGAGAGAGAGAGAGAGAGAGAGAGAGTGAGAGAGAGACACACACACACAGAGAGAGAGCGAGAGAGACACACACATACACACACAGAGTGAGTGAGAGACAGATTGAGAGAGAGAGAGAGACACACACACACACACACACACACACAGAGAGAGAGCGAGAGAGACACACACATACACACACAGAGTGAGAGAGAGAGAGAGAGAGAGAGAGAGATTGAGAGAGAGAGAAAGACACACACACACACACACACACACAGAGAGCGAGAGAGACACACACATACACACACAGAGTGAGAGAGAGACAGATTGAGAGAGAGAGACACACACACACACACACACACACACACAGAGAGAGAGCGAGAGAGACACACACATACACACACAGAGTGAGAGAGAGAGAGAGAGAGATTGAGAGAGAGAGAGACACACACACACACACACACACACACAGAGAGCGAGAGAGACACACACATACACACACAGAGTGAGAGAGAGACAGACACTGAGAGAGAAAGACAGCCAGACAGAGAGAGAGAGAAAGTGTGAGAGTGAGAGAGAGAGAGACACATACACACAAAGTGAGAGAGAGAGAGACAGACACTGACAGAGAGAGAGAGTGTGAGAGAGAGACACACACACTCCTGCAATTTTATCACTGCTGAGTAGTTAAAATGAAACCAAAGAAAGAAAACAGCTACAAAGAAAGAGGCTTTTATTTCTGGAGTTGTACCTAAAAATGAAATTCCCGCTTTATGGAGCAGCTCCGGCAGCTTTGGGTTTTCCGACGCGTGACCCCAGCCGGCCCACACTGCCTAAAGACAGCAAAGCAGCATCACTCTTACCATCATCATCATCATCATCATCCATCAGCTCCTTATAAGGGTTTCAGTAATTCAGTGCTTATCAGTAATTATAATAATCAGTGATTACTTTTATTTGTATGGTTTTGGAAGCCTGAGTGTCTGTTTGGGAATTACGGGCAGTTTGTTACCTGTACTGGAATTCTCTTTGCGATGTCCACGATCATCTCCACGTTGGCGTAGTTATTGTTGTTCGGCCCACCAGGAACCGGCACGTAGTGATCCGCCATTTTAATGTACTCTGAAATACAATACGCATAACAGATAACATATACACTCTGAAACAAGTAAGAGCTGGTCATGGTTTTCACTAGAGGAACAGGAAGGTGAAGGGGACCAAAGCGTGGTGTCTGACCCGCGTTAGCTTTCAGATCCTCAGGCGTCACCATCACTACGAAGCGGATGGTTCTCTCGTTGCGGAACATTTCGTAGGACCAGCGGCGAATAGAGCGCATGCATTTCACTGCTGCAATGCCGTTATTGGCGATCAGCACCTGAACACAGACGAACACGGACAATTATCACGTTACAGGGACCTGATCAGGACAGCTGCGTGTAAAGACAGAAAAATTTCCATATGATATTGTGATGAAATTCTAAAGTGTGTTAAAAGTGTCATTACATAAAAACTTGACACAGAAAAAAATCAACTAAAATATAACAGATAACAACATAAGATAATAAGCAACAGCCTACAACACGCACACACGCACACACACACACACACACACACACACACACCTTTTCTATGATGCGGGTTCCTCCGAATCGCTTGACGAACTCGGCCGGAGAGGCCACAGTGAAATCTCGAGGTACGTCCATCCTTCTCTGCTCACGACCTTTCTTCATCAGGTGAAGACCAGACATGCTAGGCCTGCAACACACACACACACACACACACACACACACACACAGGTAATAAACCTCAGTGCAGTGTGAGACAGTTCAGTGGTTGTGCATGACAGTTAGTCTCAGTGCTGCAGGTTATGGGGGATCAGTTTATCCTGCACAGCTCTTGATAACGCGCTACATTAAACCCTGTTCTGATAAACAGCGCGCGTTCATCCTGAGCTCATTACACAGCGGAGTAAACACCAGCGCAGCTCATAAACACAGTGTCTTCTGTTAGAGTGAGTAAGTTCTACAGTTTACACTTCTATCTACTTATCAGTCTTTCTGCCTATCTGACTACTTTTATAGATTAATAATAATAAACTAATCACTTTTACATCTCAGCTTCTATCTACATATCGTTATATAACTCTGTCTATCATTTTCATCATTTTCTACCTGTCCATCTTTCCCTACACCCATCCATCCGATTCGTCCGTCTATCCAGTGTATGCATCCTCGACTCAACCTCTATCATTTCCTCTATCTTTCCATCAGCTCCATCCATCTTATCCACCTATTCATTCATCTTAACATCCATCCATTCACCACTATATATTTATACCTTTCAATCTCTCCATCCATCTATTCATTTATCTAGTCAGATATTTATATAGAGAGACACACATTTCTATTTCCATCACTTATTTTTTTATGTACATATCCATCACTCCATCATTAATCCACCAAGTTTAATAACTTTATCCAACTGCAGCACTAGTGTTACGGTGCTCTGGAGTTTATTTATATATCTCTCCATTAATTCATCCCTCCATCTATCTATTCATTTCTCTATGTCTGGGAGAAAAGTATTAGACATATACAGATCATTAACACGTGTACTATACTGAGCTGTACACACACAAACACAATCAAAATATAAAGTGTTATATAAAGTAAACACTGACTAAAACAGGTCCTTAAAACTACCAAAACTTCTTACACACCCTCACAGCTGTTACACACACACACACACACACACACACACACTTCTGTACATACCCAGTAAACAATCCATCACACCAATGTAACACACACACTAATGTAAGTTGCTCTTAGTGCTGTACTCTGCTCTCTCCCGTCAAACTGAAAGTCACATGACCTCCAGCAGCCAATTACAGCTGAGTATCTAATCAGAGGGGTGGGGTTTAGGCTTTTCTCAGAATCTGGACTTTATAACACACGGCCTTTCCTGCTTTAATGCTGTAACTTGGTATCATTATAATAACAAACATAAAGAACCTGAAGCACCAGTAATTCACCAACTCAGTGTAAAACTCTACATCACAGTTTAAGATGTTTTATCACATTATTAAAGAAGTCTCTATTATATATACTCTATAAATACGCTATACAGAGAGTCCTTTCATCCATTATCTACATATTTATCTATCCATCTACAGTTAAGTGCAAAAGTTTGCGTCCTCTTTGGACAAACATAAAAAAATTCACAATTATTCACTATCACAAGTTAAAAAAGTGATCAAAATCAAGTTTTCCTTTCTGAATGCAATAACTATTTTGTAATAATTTTGCACACATTTTGCTTTACTCCCCTTTCAAAACCCATTGGGGGTGTAAACTTTTGCACTTATCTGTACATATCAGGCTATCAATATATTACACATCTGTCTATCATCTACTCTCGAGGACGAGCTGATGAATAACCAGGAAAACACGAAACTGTGGAAATTACAGCAGTACTGTGTGTGTGAGTGTGTAGTGCAGTGTTCTCAAAGTTTTGCATGAAGTGTCTGCTGTCAAAACCAGCTGTTAGAAACACACACACACACACACACACACACACACACACACACACACACACAGCCTCTTGCATGAGTGTGTTTTGTGTTCGCTCGTCTGGTACCCACCGCTCTGCATCGTCTGTCATCAAACAAACGAAAGAAGAAAAACGATGGTCCATTCTTCTCTCTCTCTCTCTCTCTCTCTTCCACTTTCCCGTGTTTATTTTTCACTCATTTCCTTTCTTCTTTATCCCTCTGTTCTCTCCATGTTCTCTTTCTCTCTCCTCCCCTTTCTTCCTGTCTTTTTTTCCTTTTTCACTCCCCTTCCTTCTCTCTTGACATATTCCTTTCGCTTTCTCTCCCTCTCTTTTCTCCCTCTCTCCCTCTCATTCCCTGCCAGAAAAAAAACTCCAACATGAGAAGTGTGTAAATGGTGTGCAGACGGAAAAAAACAAACAATACATTGTGTGTGTGTGTGTGTGTGTGTGTGTGTGTGTTCTGTATCAGGTGTAGTTATTTTAGAGATTATTTTTGGGTCGTACTGACAGGAGAAATCACTCTTTAAACTCAAACCCACTTTAAACAGACCTGCTCGCCTCTCGGACTCTGCTCATTTCTCACCTTTTAGCCCATGCGAGTTGGTCTCCATGGTGATTTTGATAAAGTGGCATACGGAGCGTGTTCTTTCCTGATTAGTCGTCCTTTATCGCCCAGCGGTGTGAGCGTGATTCAGGAACAAAAGCCTCGAACGACTGGTCTGGTATTAATAAATCCAGCGAGTGCAGGAGAGCTGATCTGAGATCAGATTCCCCACATTAACACTCATCCAACTCAACACACACACACACACACACACACACACAGGCAATGCTGAATACCTGCCTAGATTCTTTCCACAGTTCAGATAAACAAATAAAAGTAACTTAATGTTTCCCTCCTCTGACTGTGTGCTCACTCAGAGCTTCATATCAGTCTGTAACGCTGCGTAAGGACCTTAACACACACACACACACACACAGTGTTTCTGAAACGCATTAGTTTTTGCCGTGTTTGTGTGTGTGAGAGTCAATGTCAGAGAGGAGAGCTTCCATTAATAGCACACAGAGACATGTGGCATGCAGCAAGAACACACACACACACACACACACACACACAGAGGGCATGAAACATTCACGTGACCATAACGTTACAGTTGTGATTTATTCCCACTGAGAACACACGTGTGTTGGAACTGCGCACTCTACTGATACTGAACAAAAGCTACAACACTTTTAAGAGGCTAAAGGTGTTTAATATTCAGATCAAGTTATAAAAATTATAAACGTAGAAATAAAATGTCTCTATATGACTCCTGTGCAACGTACAGCTGGGTGCTACGCAGATCTGTGTATGTTCTACGCCTCAGTGTGTGTGTTACAGTAAAACACTGAGTGACGCGGTGATGTGATGAAGCAGACTTACTGTTAACATCCTAACGCTGATTATTTTCCTACAGCAGCACGTCCCCAGGTGTTTTATTCCTCTAACACAACTTTACAGTTAATGTTCAGTGAAACAAGTCAGTTCCTGTTCTCGCTTACGTTACAGCAGCTATAAACAGTCATTCCTTCATCAGCCTCTCTCTTTTCTCTCCTGAATTTAATAAGACAAAAAAAAAACCACTCAGCCTGTCACGTTAGCAGGAAACCGCAAAGAAGCGTAAACTCCTCTGTCCTGAAGATGTCAGAAAACTTAAAGTTCCAGCTTTACCTCTGACTGTTCAAAGCGCTGACACTGGAGACTCCTTCCATCAATGTTCATGTTTAAAATCTGTTTATTATTAGCCTTAGATTACGCAGTGCGTCCGCTGGACACGTCCCTGTGAGCAAATGAGCTGTTGCTATAGAAACGATAAGGAGTGCAGTAACATAAACCTGCACTACTCTCAGAGCTGCTGTTAGAGAACATTAATCAACACCTTCTGACCAATCAGAATCCAGAACTGTGGGATAAATTACAGTAAAATTCTCTGAATAATATTTTCTGGACTTCCAGTGTTTCCTAAAACAGCTCCACTGATGTGTTTTTATCAAACCCTCAGAGAAACTAATTATCATGAACACACACTGTGCATCCTGAAGACACACTGAATATGATTTTTCTACTACATTACATCAAGACAATAAATAATTACAAACACATACATAAAAATAATGCTGTGAGAACTTTAAGTGTTTTGCCTGAGCATAAAGAGTACGAGCGATATGATTGGTCGGTTTATTACCATGTGAGTGAAACTGTACATCTTCCCTGAGCTTCTGATTCTGACTCCTACCTCATGCTTGTGGTTTGGGACGCGCCCGTGTCCTGTAAGGTGGCCTCAGGTGCGTCGCTCCCTCTTCTGATGTGGGATTTGGCCGAAGTGGAAGCCTCATCGTCGGACGAGTTGTCTTCTGACGCACCCAGGATGAACTTGAGCTTCTCCCGAGCTTCCTCGACCGACCTGAACCTGCGCCCTGACGACTCACAGGAAGCGGACAGAGTTCCTGCGTGATCTGATTCTCTGGACGCTTGGTCAGATGGATTGTGAGTAACAGCTTGAGGGTTTTCCTTATTCTCAGATGATGGAGACTGCGACCTGTGATCCATCGGTGCAGATCTGACGAAGCTTCCAGGAGGAGAAAATAGAGAACTTCAGCTCTCACGCCATCAGCAGCACTGAAAATACCTCTGTCAGGATCAGGAGACTTGATTCATCATCCCAGCGACCTGGAAGAGGAAATACACACATGCAGATACGATTATCGTAGAATAAATTAGTAAATTATTGTAGGATAAATACACCAAAAAGCAGAAAAAGCATTATCCATCCAAAGAACCTTCAAAGATCTCAACTCTGTTCTTCTCTAAGAGTCTTTAAAACAGTGGCAACACTAAAACTAGTGCACTATGTAGTGAACAAGTGTAGTTTAGGACATGGCTTGCTGATAAGTGTGTGTGTGTGTGTGTGTGTGTGTGTGTGTGTGTGTGATTTGGGTGAAGGGTCACTCTGCTATCTTTAGGAAACACTAAACTGAACCACTTCATCAAACTAAACACCGCATTAATGTCCACATTATTACAAAATACACCTTTAAATCTTTCTCATTTTAATGCGTTCATTTAAAACACATCACGTTTATTTATTATCTAATATAAAACTGAATCCCCTCAGAGCTGCCTAACATTAGCTAACTCCATTAGCCTGCATGCTAACACACAGCTGCAGACACACTGTGCTCGAGCTAAACTCCGAGTTTCTGGGTTTTAGCGGAAGCTGAAGCTTAGCATTCGGCTAAAATAATATTAAAATACAATTACAAAAGGGAAATAAACAGTTAAACCCTGCTGACTGATAAGCAGATGCTGGTTACTTAGTCAAATTAAACAACAAACTTAGTGAGTTTATTTCAGCCACTGTAATCTCTAACTATTAGCATATTAGCATATTAGCACATATCAGTAACACATTCACCTGCTGCTCGGCGTGAAGCTGATAAACTCACACCAGTGCAGAGAAAACAAACCGTTCAAACTCCCTGCATCCTGAGAGAAACACAGCTACAGGGCCGCGTCCCAAATCAGATATACACACTGTACAGGGGCGCATCCCAAATCACTCACCCTCACTGTACAGGGCCGCGTCCCAAATCAGATATACACACTGTACAGGGGCGCGTCCCAAATCAGATATACACACTGTACAGGGGCGCGTCCCAAATCAGATATACACACTGTACAGGTGCGCGTCCCAAATCAGATATACACACTGTACAGGGGCGCGTCCCAAATCAGATATACACACTGTACAGGGGCGCATCCCAAATCACTCACCCTCACTGTACAGGGGCGCGTCCCAAATCACTCACCCTCACTGTACAGGGCCGCGTCCCAAATCACTCACCCTCACTGTACAGGGCCGCGTCCCAAATCACTCACCCTCACTGTACAGGGGCGCGTCCCAAATCATTCACCCTCACTGTACAGGGGCGCGTCCCAAATCATTCACCCTCACTGTACAGGGCCGCGTCCCAAATCACTCACCCTCACTGTACAGGGGCGCGTCCCAAATCACTCACCCTCACTGTACAGGGGCGCGTCCCAAATCATTCACCCTCACTGTACAGGGACGCGTCCCAAATCATTCACCCTCACTGTACAGGGGCGCGTCCCAAATCATTCACCCTCACTGTACAGGGGCGCGTCCCAAATCATTCACCCTCACTGTACAGGGGCGCGTCCCAAATCACTCACCCTCACTGTACAGGGGCGCGTCCCAAATCACTCACCCTCACTGTACAGGGGCGCGTCCCAATTCACTCACCCTCACTGTACAGGGACGCGTCCCAAATCAGATATACACACTGTACAGGGCCGCGTCCCAAATCACTCACCCTCACTGTACAGGGCCGCGTCCCAAATCAGATATACACACTGTACAGGGGCGCGTCCCAAATCAGATATACACACTGTACAGGGACGTGTCCCAAATCACTCACCCTCACTGTACAGAGACGCGTCCCAAATCACTCACCCTCACTGTACAGGGGCGCGTCCCAAATCACTCACCCTCACTGTACAGGGGCGCGTCCCAAATCAGATATACACACTGTACAGGGGCGCATCCCAAATCAGATATACACACTGTACAGGGACGCGTCCCAAATCACTCACCCTCACTGTACAGGGCCGCGTCCCAAATCAGATATACACACTGTACAGGGGCGCATCCCAAATCAGATATACACACTGTACAGGGACGCGTCCCAAATCACTCACCCTCACTGTACAGGGCCGCGTCCCAAATCACTCACCCTCACTGTACAGGGACGCGTCCCAAATCAGATATACACACTGTACAGGGACGCGTCCCACATCACTCACCCTCACTGTACAGGGGCGCGTCCCAAATCACTCTCCCTCACTGTACAGGGCCGCGTCCCAAATCACTCACCCTCACTGTACAGGGACGCGTCCCAAATCAGATATACACACTGTACAGGGCCGCGTCCCAAATCACTCACCCTCACTGTACAGGGACGTGTCCCAACTCAGTAATACTCACTATACAGGGACGCGTCCCAAATCACTCACCCTCACTGTACACGGCCGCGTCCCAAATCACTCACCCTCACTGTACAGGGACGCGTCCCAAATCACTCACCCTCACTGTACAGGGACGTGTCCCAACTCAGTAATACTCACTATACAGGGACGCGTCCCAAATCACTCACCCTCACTGTACACGGCCGCGTCCCAAATCACTCACCCTCACTGTACACGGCCGCGTCCCAAATCACTCACCCTCACTGTACAGGGACGTGTCCCAAATCACTTACCTCACTTTACAGGGACGCGTCCCAAATCACTCACCCTCACTGTACAGGGCCGCGTCCCAAATCACTCACCCTCACTGTACAGGGACGTGTCCCAAATCACTTACCTCACTTTACAGGGACGCGTCCCAAATCACTTACCCTCACTGTACGCACCCATGTCCCAATTCACTTACCCTCATTTCAGTGTTCTGCATCCCAATTCAGTTACCCTCACTTTACAGGGACACGTACCAATTCACTCACCCTCATTTTTAGTGTTCTGCGTCCCAATTCACTTATACTCATTTTACAGTGAGGACTGTGTTAAACACAGCCCACTTTGTTTCAGTGGGTTGTGTTCTATTTCAGTTATCCTCACTAACAGTGGGCTGTGTTTTATTTCACTAACAGAGGGCTGTGTTCTATTTCACTAACACTGGGCTGTGTTGATGAGGGCAGTGTGTGAGTGAAGTAACACAGTGTACCAGCAGAGAGAGCTCTTTATCATCTTAACATATCGAAAGTGTTTGTGCATTTCTGGAACCCAAGGGATTTTCCAAGCAGCGCTGACTCACAGGATTGCCAAATGTGTGTGTGTGTGTGTGTGTGAGAGAGAGAGAGAGAGAGAAAATATTCCCTTACTGTATCAAACACAAAGTGTCAGTTTGAGTCAGTTTGAAGCGTCGCAATCCAGCACAATCTTCATGTCCTTGTTTTATTGCACACACTTTAATTTTCAGCAAAAACAAAAGCAACTCCAACAAACCATTTCTTCAAGGCCCTAATAGCTGAACATCCCGACTGCGTCTGAGCCATTTTACTGTGTATGTGAGGAGGGTCAACATGCCTCCTGTGTAAAAGTAGTCTATAAAATAGTCATACTGATGTGTAGGAGGTGTGTGTAGTCATGTAGATGTGTGTAGAGGTGTAGGATGTGTGTAGAGGTGTGTGTAGAGATGTAGGAGATGTGTGTAGTGGTATAGAAGGTGTGTGTAGTGGTGTAGGAGGTGTGTGTAGTGGTGTAGAAGATGTGTGTAGCAGTGTAGGAGGTGTGTGTAGTGGTGCAGGAGATGTGTGTAATGGTGTAGGAAGTGTGTGTAGTGGTGTAGGAGGTGTGTGTAGTGGTGTCAGAGGTGTGTGTAGCGGTGTAGGAGATGTGTGTAGTGGTGTAGGAGGTGTGTGTAGCAGTGAAGGAGGTGTGTGTGATGGTGTAGGAGATGTGTATAGCGGTGTAGGAGGTGTGTGTAGTGGTGTACATGTGTGTAGTGGTGTAGGAGATGTGTGTAGCGGTGTAGGAGGTGTGTGTAGCGGTGTAGGAGATGTGTGTAGCGGTGTAGGAGGTGTGTGTAGTGGTGTACATGTGTGTATTGGTGTAGGAGGTGTGTGTAGCGGTGTAGGAGATGTGTGTAGCGGTGTAGGAGGTGTGTGTAGTGGTGTACATGTGTGTATTGGTGTAGGAGGTGTGTGTAGCGGTGTAGGAGATGTGTGTAGCGGTGTAGGAGGTGTGTGTAGTGGTGTACATGTGTGTAGTGGTGTAGGAGATGTGTATAGCGGTGTAGGAGGTGTGTGTAGTGGTGTACATGTGTGTAGTGGTGTAGGAGGTGTGTGTAGCGGTGTAGGAGGAGTGTGTATTGGTGTAGGAGGTGTGTGTAGTGGTGTACATGTGTGTAGTGGTGTAGGAGATGTGTGTAGCGGTGTAGGAGGTGTGTGTAGTGGTGTAGGAGATGTGTGTATTGGTGTAGGAGGTGTGTGTAGTGGTGTACATGTGTGTAGTGGTGTAGGAGATGTGTGTAGTGGTGTAGATGTGTGTGTAGTTGTGTAGAAGGTGTGTGTAGTAGTGTAGGAGGTGTGTGTAGCAGTGTAGGAGGTATGTGTAGCGGCATAGGAGGTATGTGTAGCGGTGTAGGAAATGTGTGTATTTGTGTAGGAGGTGTGTGTGATGGTGTAGGAGATGTGTGTAGCGGTGAAGGAGGTGTGTGTAGCGGTGAAGGAGGTGTGTGTGGCAGTGTAGATGTGTGTAGTGGTGTAGATGTGTGTAGCAGTGTAGGAAATGTGTGTAGCGGTGTAGGAGGTGTGTGTAGTGGTGTATGAGGTGTGTGTGATGGTGTAGGAAATGTGTGTAGTGGTGAAGGAGGTGTGTGTAGCGGTGTACATGTGTGTAGTGGTGTAGGAGGTGTGTGTAGTGGTGTAGGATGTGTGTGTAGCGGTATAGGAGGTGTAGGAAATGTGTATATTTGTGTAGGAGGTGTGTGTGATGGTGTAGGAGATGTGTGTTGCGGTGAAGGAGATGTGTGTAGTGGTGTAGATGTGTGTAGCAGTGTAGGAGGTGTGTGTAGCGGTGTAGGAGGTGTGTGTAGTGGTGTAGATGTGTGTAGTGGTGTAGGAGGTGTGTGTATTGGTGTAGGAGGTGTGTGTAACAGTGTAGGAGGTGTGTGTAGCGGTTTAGGAGGTGTGTGTAGCGGTATAGGAGGTGTGTGTAACAGTGTAGGAGGTGTGTGTAGCAGTGTAGATGTGTGTAGCGGTGTAGGAGATGTGTGTAGCGGTGTAGGAGGTGTGTGTAGTGGTGTAGGAGATGTGTGTTACGGTGTAGGAGGTGTGTGTAGCGGTGTAGGAGGTGTGTGTAACAGTGTAGGAGGTGTGTGTAGCAGTGTAGATGTGTGTAGTGGTGTAGGAGATGTGTGTAGTGGTGTAGGAGGTGTGTGTAGTGGTGTAGGAGATGTGTGTTACGGTGTAGGAGGTGTGTGTAGCGGTATAGGAGGTGTGTGTAGCAGTGTAGGAGGTGTGTGTAGCGGTGTAGGAGGTCTGTGTAGCGGTGTAGGAGGTGTGTGTAACAGTGTAGGAAGTGTGTGTAGCAGTGTAGATGTGTGTAGCGGTGTAGGAGGTGTGTGTAGTGGTGTAGGAGGTGTGTGTAGTGGTGTAGGAGATGTGTGTAGTGGTGAAGGAGATGTGTGTAGTGGTGTAGATGTGTGTAGCAGTGTAGGAGGTGTGTGTAGCGGTGTAGGAGGTGTGTGTAGTGGTGTAGGAGATGTGTGTAGTGGTGTAGGAGGTGTGTGTATTGGTGTAGGAGGTGTGTGTAACAGTGTAGGAGGTGTGTGTAGCAGTTTAGGAGGTGTGTGTAGCGGTATAGGAGGTGTGTGTAACAGTGTAGGAGGTGTGTGTAGTGGTGTAGATGTGTGTAGCGGTGTAGGAGATGTGTGTAGCGGTGTAGGAGGTGTGTGTAGTGGTGTAGGAGATGTGTGTTACAGTGTAGGAGGTGTGTGTAGTGGTATAGGAGGTGTGTGTAGCAGTGTAGGAGGTGTGTGTAGCGGTGTAGGAGGTCTGTGTAGCGGTGTAGGAGGTGTGTGTAACAGTGTAGGAAGTGTGTGTAGCAGTGTAGATGTGTGTAGCGGTGTAGGAGATGTGTGTGGCGGTGTAGGAGGTGTGTGTAGCGGTATAGGAGGTGTGTGTAGTGGTGTAGGAGATGTGTGTAGCGGTGTAGGAGGTGTGTGTAGTGGTGTAGGAGATGTGTGTTACAGTGTAGGAGGTGTGTGTAGTGGTATAGGAGGTGTGTGTAGCAGTGTAGGAGGTGTGTGTAGCGGTGTAGGAGGTCTGTGTAGCAGTGTAGGAGGTGTGTGTAACAGTGTAGGAAGTGTGTGTAGCAGTGTAGATGTGTGTAGCGGTGTAGGAGATGTGTGTGGCGGTGTAGGAGGTGTGTGTAGCGGTATAGGAGGTGTGTGTAGTGGTGTAGGAGATGTGTGTTACGGTGTAGGAGGTGTGTGTAGCGGTATAGGAGGTGTGTGTAGCAGTGTAGGAGGTGTGTGTAGCGGTGTAGGAGATATGTGTAGCGGTGTAGGAGGTGTGTGTAACAGTGTAGGAAGTGTGTGTAGCGGTGTAGGAGGTGTGTGTATTGGTGTAGGAGATGTGTGTAGCGGTGTAGGAGGTGTGTGTAGCGGTATAGGAGGTGTGTGTAGCGGTGTAGGAGAGTTGTGTAAAGAGTTTAGACTCAGCTGAGTGTTGCAGTGATGCAGTTCTGGGACTCTGACACTTATAAAGAACTGAAACAGCAGCAGCACTCAGATTATTTTCATGCAGAACAAAGAATTCTGATTAGCGAAGCTTCATGATCTCTCTCTTCCTCTCTATCTCTCTCTCGCTCTGTCCCTCTCTCTCTCAGCCCTGGTATGAGATGTTTTATACGTCTGTCTCTGTTGGTGATGAGTGAGAAATGATTAATGGAAAATCCAGATAAATGAACATTCAGATGAAATAGAAGACAGGTCTCATGACTTCATGACTAGAACACTTTCAGTTCTCACCTGCACTTCCTGTTTCTTCCTAGTAACTGATGATGCAGCGCTGTTTACTACCTGATTCTGTGCTGCTATTGGCAGAGAGGGGACATGGCCATAACCACAGGTCATGTGGACACACCCTGCAACCCGAGCAGGATATCTCTGAGGAGAGTGTTTTCGGAGTGTATAACACAAATACACACATGCTGTTTTTTTTTGTGTGTTCTATAGAAATACTGATGATAAAACATTAAAATACTTCAGACGTTAAATACCTGTAATTCTGATCTTTCCTGATTTACAGTAAATGCTACTTGTAATAGTGTGATTCATTTTGTTTCAGTGTCTACAACACACCAAACACACCAATAAAACACACCATGCATGCCAATACGCCTAATAAACGTCTACTAAAGCCTTAAAAATAATAAAATAGGACAGACAGACTTGTACAGACTTTGTTTTCATGAATGTTTTTATATTCGGGGTATACAGAGTATAACAAATGAAGGGTTTTGCTTAGAGCTGAAAATGTTCATTATTTTGTGTCCTTATTTGAACCCTTACACATGCCTCCTATATCCTATAATTTTATTTAAACACAATAAAGTGCATTTTAACACAACATTATCTTTCTGTATAGAGGCGGGTTATGATGGAGTCTTGTTGTGTTTAAAGTTGAGAATGAATGACTTGTACTTTCCTTCAGCTTTGATTTAAAATAAAAGACACAAAGACTTAACTCTTACATTAGAAATCTTTATTTTGACTTTTAATATCTTTCAAGCAAACCGCTGTACATTTTCCTTATATATCATGACTACACAACATCATACAGTACAATAATATGTTCATTTGCTTCACTAGTCATTGTCTGTAAAATCAAAAGTTTAAATATTAACACGTCCTGATGGCTTTATAATGCCTACACAGTGCTAAAGTAACAGCAGTGTTATCATGTCCTCATCTGACCCACTGCTTCACCAGTTTCTTTCACTTTATCACCATGAAAAACAACAACCAGCTCCAACAATCACTTCCTGTAGTACAGGTTCCTCCTGCTGCACTGCATTTTAACCTAAATTAAGCATGTTATCACCTTTTATCACCATAAATTCCCCTCAGTGTCACTCAGTCTCTTTCATTTACTTCATTATTATAAACTGAAAATGAAATTCTACATTGAACTTCTCACAGACGTTTGAGCCTTTAGAGCTTAAACACTTATTTTAGTAGATACTGGTTGTTTCATGAAGTTCTACTGTATATATAAAAGTGCCAGCATATTGTCAGTCTCTTTATTCAGCTTTATCCTGTGTCATGTGACTAAATCACAGTTTTGATTATAAATCCTGTCCTGTCTCTATAGAACTGTGAGGGTGTCAGCAGGCCTCCCATCACTGTCTCTGTTTCATCTGCTGGCTCTGTGATGTATACTGTGATGTAAACTTACAGTTTCCATCTTTCCTGGTAGCTCATGAGGCAGTGTGTTCCTGTACTGCTATAGGTACAGAGAGAGAGAGAGAGAGAGAGAGAGGACACATTAAAGAGAGAAGTCCATCGTGTGGACACGTCCTCTGAACTCAACACACTCTGACTGTAGTGTTCTGTATAAATGTGTTCGATGAATATGTGTTAACTTAAATTATGTGTAAAGAAGGAATTATATTCTACTCAGATTTACTAAAACTTGGTGTTAATAGTTTAACTGATTCAATTTAGATGCAGTTGTCACTGATAAAATCTGCTGTGAAATTAAATGAACTCTGTTTATGCCATGTAATTGATCTCACTATCACGCCATCATTGTTTCGCTGTTTTCACCAAGTTATTTCAAACACTAAAACTTAGAAACAATCATTCGAGTTAAATATGTTTGCAGCATGTGAAGTTATAGGTATCAATTGGATGCCATCGTATCTCCAGCTTGTTTCAGATCGATTCTGTGTTCAATCATTAATATCAAAGTTTGGATTATAAACTGTATGTTTTTAAAGTGCTACTCAGAATTCTGTAAAAATCACTGCTGGGTCTGTAGTGATAGAGGAGATGTGTATATATGTGTTAGTTATTTTTTTGAGGAAATGCAATAACTTAATTATTTAAATTATTATAATTAAGTTTGCTAATTACTTAATTGTTATTGTTGTAATTTGTGATTGTTTTACAGTTGATGATGTCAAAATGATTGATGTCTTTGGCTGCAATGATAAAGAACAGTGAACACACAGAGCTGAAAATAAAGGAAATAAACTGATGGCTTCTGCAATAACCTCATCTTAACCTGCTTAATGCTGTGGTGGTTCAGTGGTTTAGGCTTTGGTTGTGAGTTTAAATCCTGGCACCACCAATCTGGTGCTCAATTTATGAAAGCTTATTCCATATACCCCTTCTGCTCCCCGGACCTGCCTGACCCATCCTGATGCCCTACTTCTGGTTGGAGTTCTCATCGGTTGAGTTCGCTTGCTGCTGGGGCCCCATATGGACGGCCTGAAGAACTGTTTGGATTGCTGGGGATGGTGCCACCTGGGAGCTGTGGAGATGGCTTGGGGATCACATATGGGGAGCTGCACTGTAATGGCTTGGGACTGCGATTGCTGTAGTGGCTTTGGGGCTGCAGTTGCCACGAGCAGCTTCGTACTCAGGACTCCATCAGTGGACAGTGGATAGATTTTAACCAGCCGGACTTCTTGTGAAAACTGTGATGAATTTCCCGGTTGCACAATTGCACTATTTGTCCTTATAGTACACAATAATAGAAGGGATTTATTTATAATCGCACTATCCGTTGCACCCAGATGAGGATGGTTCCCTTTTGAGTCTGGTTCCTCTCAAGGTTTCTTCCTCATATCATCTCAGGGAGTTTTTCCTCACCACCGTCACCTCTGGCTCGCTCATTAGGGATAAATTCACATATTTACAATATATTTTGAATCTGTTTATTTCTGTAAAGCTGCTTTGTGATAATGTCCATTGTTAAAAGTGCTATACAAATAAAATTGAATTGAATTGAATATAAATAGATTTACAGGCAAAATAGTTCCAGCCCCTTTATTTAAGTTTATATTGTCTAGTCTAAAGTCTACACATCAACACATCAATCTTATAATAAGCAGATCATTTCATAAAGAATAGAGAAGATTTCTAAAACATGGTGTTCTCTTTCTCAGAATAATTTTTAAATATCAAGTTTGTTAAAAGACATCATTGTATAAAAATCATTGTATAAAATATTTAAATTTTTTTATTTAACGATCTGATTCAGTGCAAAAATTCCAGCTTTCCCTCTACTGCCTCTCTTCTTTCCTGTTTAGATCAACCTCCAGTCTTTGTTTCTGCCTAGCACTGAGTGATGTCACTGGCATTTTACCTGATAACATCATTAGCACACCTGAACTACAGTGAATGTTAACATGGAACGAACTTAAAAAGACTCCACAAAATCTTTGTCTATGTCAATAATTTAACTACAATACATCTTGAGGCATAAGATATCATTTTTAACAAGTTAATGCGGAAAGAAATTCTGTTGCGCTGCTTTTAAATATCCAGAATATTGATGAGTCTAAATCGTGTAAATACAATAAAATTCAACAGGACGATTTGTACTAAATTAACCTACAGAAATGTATAACAAACCAAACACATAGCTTAAAGTTGAATTTGTTCATTATGTTTGTGTGTGTGTGTGTGTGCGTGTGTGTGTGTGTGTGTGTGTGTGTGTGTGTGTGTGTGTGGCATCCCTATTCTGCAGAATCATTTTCATGTCGTGATCTGACGCCTGAATCACCTGAACTCAGTTTGTTTCACCTTCACCAGCAGGAGCTGGACTGAGATAAAGCTGAATTAGAGGAGATAATTATTCACCCACACTTTTCTTTAGCTTTAATAAGAAAAATAGAGTTTGTTAATACAAGACGACTCTTCTCTGACCTGTATTATATTCTTTATAAGTCATTATTTTCCATGGATTTCTTCCCAACAACTATATAATTATATAAATATACTGTAATGATCACGCTACACTGTAAATTGCTAATTGATATATATTAAGTTTAAATATTAACACAGCTTGATGTCTTTACAGTGTTATAGTAGCTGAACATAAATGTTTTGATGGCCTGGTGGTGAATTATGTGAAGAAAGCATTTAAATTTAATTAATTTCTTATATAAAATTGTTAATTACATTTTTCAGTGATTATTTTGTATAAAAAAAAAAAAAGAGTAAAGATCCATTTAATAAAAACAATTCTAAAATTATTATCAGGAATAAAATAACATAATCATTTTTATATGAATGACTTGGTGTATAATATAATGACAGTATTATATACAGTTGTTGGTGGTGCAGTAGAAAGAGCAGCTCAATATCACAACAGTCATAAAAGCATTTCTGTATTTAAGGGATTTTCCACACAACGCTGACACACACACACACACACACACACACACACACACACACACACATGGGTGTGGCAGGACTTTCCATAGCTGAGAGTTTATACACTTTGTACTGAACTGTTGTATTTTATAAGACTGATAAACATTCATTCATCTCCAGTAAACACTTTATCCTGGACAAGGTGGTGGTCCTGGAGTCTATCCCGGGAATATTGGACATGAAGTGTGTGTGTGTGCGTGTGTGTGTGTGTGCGTGTGTGTGTGTGTTTAACACAAACAGGAGTCAGTCTGAAGCGTCTCTATTCAGCAGAATCATCTTCATGTCCTCAAATGAAGCTTCATCAGTTTCTTTCATTTTATTTTTACCAGAAAAAACTAAAACAGCTGGAACCATCACTCCATCTCTGAGAACAGCTGCTTGGGTCAAATTCCTAGCAGGAAGGGAACTTAGAAATGTTTCCCAAATCATCTCTAATGTTTAAAGCTCTATAAATGTTAGATGAGGTGTCTCAGTGTTGTATAAGTAATAAATAAAGTAAAATTATAAAAGAAAATTGAACATAAACAGCAGGCAGCTCAGTAACCTGGTTTTCCCCGTCACTAAAACACTTTCAGTTCAGTTACTAACCTGCTCCTGTGCTTTCGTCCTAGTAACTGATGAGGCAGTGTGTTATTCAGTGCTGCTATAGGCAGAGAGAGAACACGGCTAAGAGGAAAACACACACCCTGTGATCTGCATGAGGTGTGTGTAGCGCAGGAGTATTTATCTGTCAGAGTGTATAACACACACTGTTTTTAATTCTACTATAGAAATATGACTCTGTGTTACAAGTCACGCTTATATAAAGGACAAATTCTAATACTCAGTTAGCTGATTTTTCCAAAACTTACCAGAAAGTCACTTTGTTTTTAAAGTCATTACAAAACATCTTTCAACACTTCCATTTTAGTTACTGAATATTAATTTATATCATGGAAAGTCCTGTGTTTTAATAACAACATATCTCCAACCCAATTCAGCTCTACAGTCACTCTATGATCTAAAGTCTATAATCTCTTTAACTATAAACATTAGGAGAATTTATCATGTTCTCTTACTCACTTTATTCAGCTCTACAGAGTCTCAGATTTCTGTAATTAATTACTCTTTAAATGTGATCTGATCTTCATCTGAGTCATAAAAAATTGACAAACATGTTTCAGGTCATGAACCGATAACCCGACATACAATTGTTGTGTGTTATTAGTTTAAAGAGAATGTGTTTGTCTGTTGTTATGAATTTCATCAACATGGGAGACCATTTTATTACTGAGATAATTATATAAGCAGAAATTCTGTTACTTCAAAGTGTTTACAACTTTCACTGGTGCACATTAAAAATGATTTATGGACATGATTCTAATTAAACTTGAAGAAATGTACAAAAGTGTTAGAAATAAAATAAGGTTGTTGATGAGTTCATGCAGTAGAATAGACGTGTTGTGTTCATGGTGACAGAAACAGGAGTCAGTCTGAAGCGTCTCCACTCAGCAGAATCATTCTCATGTTCTTCTCTGACCCTCCAGCCTCCACCCCAACCTCCATCCCTCTCCACATTTACACCTCAACTCACCTCCTTCACCTTCTGCTCCTGCAAACACTGAAATAACAAGCACATGTTCATCAGCAGATTCTTTAATAGAGTCTTTAATAATAAAAGGAGGCACTGTATAAGATTATATTTACTGTTTACTGTATTTCAATTCAAAAGCTCAAACATTAACACCACCTTCTGAAGGCCTTTTCTGAGCTGTGTGTTAACTGATGATGGAGAACACAGAAGAGGTTTTTATTACCAGTGGAGTAGTGAACACACACTCACACACACACACACACACACACACACAGCAGCCATTTTACAGCTCCAGCTTTATTAACATGATTATATACTATATACTGTACTGTAGTGTCACAACACAGAGGAATAAGAGTTTCTATTTCAGCTGAATTATTATTAACTGAGCAGAACAGTTATAGAAAAGTAATATTAGTGTGTTTTTATCATTTAGTTTTAAAGTAGATATATTTATTTAATCTCGGACAATGGAAACAAGCTACATTTATTTTGTAATAATAATAATAATAATAATAATAATAATAATAATGTGTATTTTAAACTTATTTTAATTTGAAATAGCTGAAAATATAAAGAGAAATGATCATAAACTCTTTCCTCCTCCATCATCTCCTGCTTTTACTTTCAGAATAATCCTGCACTCCTCAGTTCTCCTCAGAAACTGGTGACGCGACTGAATCCTGAGTTCTTATTGGTCGGGACTCTGAGTTGTGATTGGTCAGAGCGCTGATATAAAAACTCCTCCCCCCTCACAGGAGACACATTCCCGCTGAAGACAGGAGCAGCAGCGTCTGTAACTTTCTCTCACCGAGTTACACAGCGTTAAAGAGAGTTAAATAGAGTTAATCTTTTATTATTATCATTTTATTTGTGTGTTTATAGTGTGTATAGTGTGAGAGAGTGCAGTGAGAGATGGCTCGTGCAGTTCTGAAAGCTCTGATTTTCCTCACAGTTTCTCTTCATCTTTCATCAGCAGGTGAGTTCTGTAATGTTTACTGTCTTTATTCCATTTATTTACTCTCTAATATTAAAGTTTAACGCTGAGCCTGTGATAAGGGGAGATCTGACAAAGTTATACACAAATAATAAAGTCAATAAAGCTAAAAAATTACATCTATTACTCTGTAAAACACAAATACACACTTTATTATTATTATTATTATTATTATTATTATTATTATTTAATAAAGGATCATTAGCTTGTGGCTGTAATGGGAGAGGAATCCGCCTCACTGCTGCTGGAATCAGCTATTTCAGATCGTAGGAGGCTCTGGGGCAGGAGTGAGTGCAGACAGAGTTTATTCCTCACAGTAGGATGAGGGAGGGCAAACTATCCAGCACATAACAATAAGAAAAGAAATCCAGATTAAAGTGTTTTATTCAAGTTTTAATCTCTTTATTCAGATTTAATGTGCTGATGTTCCACAGAAGAGACTTTTTATATTCACTGTGCTGCTTTTTTCTTTTATAAAAAGAACTTTTACTTTAATAAATAAAGAAATAAAAGAAGAGAAGTCGTGAGCTTTTCTTATTATTATAGAGTGTAAAGTTCTGTATTTATTTATTAGTTTGTTTATTAAACTTCCTCCTCGTGTCCGTTAGTAAAATCAAATCACAGTAAAAGAGTGGAAGAGGAATTCTCTACTGAATAAAGTGTTAATTACAGGAAAGAGGAGAAAAATAAATAACACCAGTTTAAACTCCATACAGCTGCTTATCATAATAATAATAATAATAATAATAATAATAATAATAATAATGTATAAACGTGTGAAAGATTAAAATTGTCATTAATGTACAGAGTGCTGTGTTTAATCATCAGATTATTATGTGAGTAAAATAATAAATAAAAGATTTAATAATAAAAACAGAGTGTGTAAGGAGTGAGAGAGTGGAGCTACTGTTAGTGTGTGTGTGTGTGTGTGTGTGTGTGTGTGTGTGTGTGTATTAATGTGTGTTTTTACACTTTTACAGTCACACACTCTCTG
This sequence comes from Pangasianodon hypophthalmus, assembly GCF_027358585.1. Classification (NCBI taxonomy): domain Eukaryota; kingdom Metazoa; phylum Chordata; class Actinopteri; order Siluriformes; family Pangasiidae; genus Pangasianodon; species Pangasianodon hypophthalmus. The sequence goes on along the minus strand of NC_069733.1, from coordinate 1,212,623 downwards.
CAGTACATCTACACTGGAGTTACACCAGGAATAAATTTCCCAGAATTCACTCTTGTGGGTCAGGTGGATGGAGAGCAGTTTGACTACTATGACAGTAACATCAGGAACATGATCCCGAAGACGGAGTGGATACAGAAGCACGAGGGAGAAGATTACTGGAGCAGAGAGACACAGCGTGCGCAGGGTAATCAGGAGAGCTTCAAAGTCAATGTGGCTATACTGATGCAGCGCTTTAACCAGACTAAAGGTAACACACTCACACCTTTACTCACTAACACACACACACACACACCTTTACTCACTAACACACACACACACACCTTTACTCACTAACACACACACACACCTTTACTCACTAACACACACACACACACCTTTACTCACTAACACACACACACACACCTTTACTCACTAACACACACACACACACACACCTTTACTCACTAACACACACACACACACCTTTACTCACTAACACACACACACTCACACCTTTACTCACTCACACACACTCACACCTTTACTCACTAACACACACACACACACCTTTACTCACTAACACACACACACACACCTTTACTCACTAACACACACACACACACACCTTTACTCACTAACACACACACACACACACACCTTTACTCACTAACACACACACACACACACACTCACACACACCTTTACTCACTAACACACACACACACACACACCTTTACTCACTAACACACACACACACACACACACACACACACACACACACACACCTTTACTCACTAACACACACACACACACACCTTTACTCACTAACACACACACACACACACCTTTACTCACTAACACACACACACACACACTCACACCTTTACTCACTAACACACACACACACACACACACACACACACACACACACCTTTACTCACTAACACACACACACACACACCTTTACTCACTAACACACACACACACACACACACACCTTTACTCACTAACACACACACACACACCTTTACTCACTAACACACACACACACACACACACCTTTACTCACTAACACACACACACACACACACACACACCTTTACTCACTAACACACACACACACACTCACACCTTTACTCACTAACACACACACACACACTCACACCTTTACTCACTAACACACACACACACACCTTTACTCACTAACACACACACACACACACACACACACACACACCTTTACTCACTAACACACACACACACACACACCTTTACTCACTAACACACACACACACACACACACACACACACACACACACACACACACCTTTACTCACTAACACACACACACACACACCTTTACTCACTAACACACACACACACTCACACCTTTACTCACTAACACACACACACACACACACCTTTACTCACTAACACACACACACACACCTTTACTCACTAACACACACACACACTCACACCTTTACTCACTAACACACACACACACACACACCTTTACTCACTAACACACACACACACACCTTTACTCACTAACACACACACACACACACACAGAGTAATTAATTACAGAAATCTGAGACTGTAGAGCTGAATAAAGTGGGTAAGAGAACATGATAAAATTCTCCTAATGTTTATAGTTAAAGAGATTATAGACTTTAGATCATAGAGTGACTGTAGAGCTGAATTGGGTTGGAGATGGATGATGTATTTAGGTGAGTAATAATTTGATGAGTAAAGATGATGTATTTAGGTGAGTAATAATTTGATGAGTAAAGATGATGTATTTAGGTGAGTAATAATTTGATGAGTAAAGATGATGTAGTTAGGTGAGTAGTAATTTGATGAGTAAAGATGATGTATTTAGGTGAGTAATAATTTGATGAGTAAAGATGATGTATTTAGGTGAGTAGTAATTTGATGAGTAAAGATGATGTATTTAGGTGAGTAATAATTTGATGAGTAAAGATGATGTATTTAGGTGAGTAATAATTTGATGAGTAAAGATGATGTAGTTAGGTGAGTAGTAATTTGATGAGTAAAGATGATGTATTTAGGTGAGTAGTAATTTGATGAGTAAAGATGATGTATTTAGGTGAGTAATAATTTGATGAGTAAAGATGATGTAGTTAGGTGAGTAATAATTTGATGAGTAAAGATGATGTATTTAGGTGAGTAATAATTTGATGAGTAAAGATGATGTATTTAGGTGAGTAGTAATTTGATGAGTAAAGATGATGTATTTAGGTGAGTAATAATTTGATGAGTAAAGATGATGTATTTAGGTGAGTAATAATTTGATGAGTAAAGATGATGTATTTAGGTGAGTAATAATTTGATGAGTAAAGATGATGTATTTAGGTGAGTAGTAATTTGATGAGTAAAGATGATGTATTTAGGTGAGTAATAATTTGATGAGTAAAGATGATGTATTTAGGTGAGTAGTAATTTGATGAGTAAAGATGATGTATTTAGGTGAGTAATAATTTGATGAGTAAAGATGATGTAGTTAGGTGAGTAGTAATTTGATGAGTAAAGATGATGTAGTTAGGTGAGTAATAATTTGATGAGTAAAGATGATGTATTTAGGTGAGTAATAATTTGATGAGTAAAGATGATGTATTTAGGTGAGTAGTAATTTGATGAGTAAAGATGATGTATTTAGGTGAGTAATAATTTGATGAGTAAAGATGATGTATTTAGGTGAGTAATAATTTGATGAGTAAAGATGATGTATTTAGGTGAGTAGTAATTTGATGAGTACTGATTAGCGTGTGGTCGCTGTGAGAAGTGGAGGTGTGGCGCAGCAGCTGGATCAGGTGTATTAACCTCTGTATTCTGACCTGTCCACGCTTCTCAGCTTTTCTAGCTGTGTTACACGCTTTATCGCTCATATTTATGCGTCTCTCCTGCGCTGTCACGTTCTCATGCTGCGCTGGACATGAAGTCAGTAGTTTGTACGACATGATGTTGGCCTGCACATGAACACGGTCTCAGATGAATAATTAGTCAGGACTAACGACATGACGGAGTTTTCTCCTTTCACACCCAGTTTATGGGACGCAGTGTTGGGCAGCGCGTAGCAAAGCTGTTTCAGTCTTTTAGCAAGAACTTGAGTTCTTTTTTTGTCCCAGTAGCACTGAGAAAAGCTACAGTCATTTTTATTAGCGTTCACAATAAATATTTTTAGTGCGTGTTGTGTATAAAGTCTCCATCCTGCTTTCACAGTCGATCCCGATAAGAGTCGATTCACTAATTAGCATTGAAGCTAAAGTCAGCCCCAGAGCTTGATGGCGTTGATTCCACACACTGAGAACCATTCGCTTTGCACACACACACACACACACACACACGCTCAAGGCAAGCTAAATGAATTCAGCGTCAGAGTGCTTCAGTTTGCAGGACAGCCAGCAGATTACTTCTTTTACCTTTATTTTTCACTGGACTGCTCAAAACAAATCAGGGCTTCAAATGTAGATAAGACGCATAGCTGCAAAAAAGTATGAAGAACCAGTAGTAGTAGTGTTAGTAGATTAAAATGCTGCAGAGACATCATTATTTTTACACAAATCATTTCTGTAATTAATATATTTTTAAAATAATCCAGCTAATCCATTAACTGAAATAATAATTGATAGAGTGATCATCTGCATGTGTGAAGTGGCTGATAGTTGTGGATAGTATACGTGTTATAGGTTATAAAGCTACATGACTGCGCTGCAGCAGGTAAAAAGAGCTCTGAGTGGATTTCAGACGACACGCTGATGCGATCTACAGAGCCTGAGAGCGAGGCTGCTGAGTTTGAGCAGCAGAGCCGACTACAGCGCTGTAGTCGAGATTAAAACGCTGCCTCAGGCGCGGTGTGGAGCTCAGTACAGTTCATCAGACACATTCCCCAGCTCTCAGATTTTATTCAGTCAAACCCACTTTTATACACTTTTATACATTTTTTATTTATTTTTAAGGTAAGGTGAACCTGTAGTACATTTTCTTTACAATATCAAACCTCTGCTCATAGCAATTTTTAATTTATTTACAGTTTTATACAGACAAAACACTGTCTTGTTACACTCCTGCTGAGGTCACATGATTCCACCTCACTGCAAAGCTCAACCTTCTTCCTGCTGTAACACACCTGAGCAGCTGCTCGTTATTCTCACGATCTTCATCACTAATACACACTACGACAGAAGTGATGCTTTACCCATTATCACCATTCAGTACCTCTTTACTGCACTGATTAAAATTATATACATCATAATACATCTGATAGCACTCACACTAATAACACTCTATACATCTGATAGCACTCACACTAATAACACTCTATACATCTGATAGCACTCACACTAATAACACTCTATACATCTGATAGCACTCACACTAATAACTCTCTATACATCTGATAGCACTCACACTAATAACACTCTATACATCTGATAGCACTCACACTAATAACACTCTATACATCTGATAGCACTCACACTAATAACACTCTATACATCTGATAGCACTCACACTAATAACACTCTCTATACATCTGATAGCACTCACACTAATAACACTCTATACATCTGATAGCACTCACACTAATAACTCTCTATACATCTGATAGCACTCACACTAATAACACTCTATACATCTGATAGCACTCACACTAATAACACTCTATACATCTGATAGCACTCACACTAATAACACTCTCTATACATCTGATAGCACTCACACTAATAACACTCTCTATACATCTGATAGCACTCACACTAATAACACACTCTATACATCTGATAGCACTCACACTAATAACACTCTATACATCTGATAGCACTCACACTAATAACACTCTATACATCTGATAGCACTCACACTAATAACACTCTCTATACATCTGATAGCACTCACACTAATAACACTCTATACATCTGATAGCACTCACACTAATAACACACTATACATCTGATAGCACTCACACTAATAACACTCTATACATCTGATAGCACTCACACTAATAACACTCTATACATCTGATAGCACAGAAAATCACATTAATCTCCTGTGTAACACCGCTCTGAAAATTATGAGTCAATACAGCCATAAACCGTTTGCAATTTTATAAAACTTAACACATCCACAATGTTACAGTCACACCTGTACAGCAAAGAGAAAGTAGTGTGCCACTTTAAAAATATATAATTGCTTATAAAGGTAAAATAAGTAAATCTCTTGTTTTTAATATAACAAAGAAAATGACAAGAGTGAAATATAAAAGAAATATAAAGTAAATATAAAGTAAATGTAAATATGTGAGTGATGAGGAACTGAATGAAGAGTAAAGTGTAGTGTGATGTTTAAATGGAGAGTGTAGAAGGAGACGGAGCTCAGCTGAACCTCATCACTCTCATCTGTGTGTGTGTGTGTGTGTGTGTTACTGCAGGAGTTCACACAGTGCAGCTGATGTACGGCTGTGAGCTCGATGATGACGGCACCACTAGAGGATACATGCAGTTCGGTTATGATGGAGAAGATTTCATCAGTCTGGATCTGAAAACTAAAACCTGGATCGCTCCGAAACCTCAAGCTGTGATCACCAAGAACAAGTGGGATCCTAATACTGCTAATAATGATTACTGGAAGAACTACCTGGAGAAAGAGTGTATCAACTGGATAAAGAAGTACGTGTCTTACGGCAGAGAGACTCTGGAGAGGAAAGGTACGCACTCCTTCACATTTACATTCACTCACACTGATTTCCTGCAGCTTTTATTGTTCCTTAAACAGTGTTTAATGTCTGAACCTGATCCTTTATCAGTGTTACACATTAAAATTATTCATCAAATACAACAGTTTCCATAAGAACCAGAGTGTTAATAAGGGTATAGGATAAATACTGCAATCTCTAATATTCATACCTCGATCTTAATAACCCTGTATAGCACTTTATCATCTCACACACACACACACACACACACACACACACACACACACACACACATACACACACACACACACGCTTCTTCTGTCCTGTACCTTTGATATTTTCATATTCACATGTAACATGACTTTATTCTTTAAAAAAATACATTTAGCAATCTTATATATGTATTTTTAAATATCCAAATATATTTTCCTGTACAAAACTAAACTTTATTTTAGATTCTTGTAGTTTAAAATGTTAATCACATGAAAAATAACTTGTAACTTTGAATTTCTCTGTTTAGAGGGAAAATCACATGACAGCATATAAAATGACTTCCCCTTGTATTATTTGTAAATTAATAAATCTGCCAGAGAGTTTTAATATTTATGCCTCTGTGTGTCTCTGCAGTTCGTCCCGAGGCGTCAGTGCTCCAGAAACACTCTCCTTCTGCAGAGGTGGTGTGTCATGCTACAGGTTTCTTCCCCAAAGCAGTGGTGATCTCCTGGCAGAAGGACGGAGAGGAGGTGCATGAGAACGTGGAGCTCAGAGAGACGTTACCCAACCAGGATGGAAGCTTCCAGAAGAGAAGCATTCTGACAGTTCCAGCTGAGGAGCTGCAGAAACACAACTACACCTGCGTGATTCAGCACAGCAGCTTGGAGAAGGAGTTAGTGCTGCATGTGAGAGGTCGGAGAAACACTTTCCTCTAAAACTCCAGATTTACAGTGAAAGCTGATTTATTGCTGCAGCAGATAATAAAGACTCTGTGCTGATTTAACAGGTGGAGGATCAGATGGAGGATCAGATGGAGCACCGGTTGCTATCATCGTTGCTGTAGTCGCGGCTCTCGTTGCTCTCGTTGCCGTTGTTGCTGGAATTGTGGTCTGGAAGAAGAAGAACTCTGGTGAGAGGAGGAAGGAGGCAGATGTGAAGTTTTCAGAGAACAGATTTACACTTTCTAGTTCTTGAAAGGAGATTTGATGAATATTTTGCTAATTTTTAAGTTTAACTGATAAATTAGACAAGACAATAAGCTGATATTGTCTAAATGTCTTGTGAAAGCAAACACAGTACACAGATTTTATAATAACTGTCTGTCCATCATCTGTGTTTCAGGCTTTAAACCTGTTCCAGCCAAAGCCGGTAAGTGACCCTTTATGATCCATAAATGAGGTTTAAAACCAGTACATTATTTAGTTGCAGTATTTAGTTCACTTTGTAATGGATTTGAATGTTTCACAGCCTCTGAAGGAGATTCTTCCTCCAACAACTCTTAAAGTGGGACTGTGTGTCTTCCTGCTGAACTGAGAGAGTAAGGCATGATGATGTTTACAGTGTAATATGGAATAAAAATCTGTGTGTGGAGTGAAAATCCAGCAGAAAAGCCTGTGCTCACATTAAACCTCAGCTCAGAGCTGATCCTGTTTCTTTCTGTCTGTTTTTCTAGGAGAGAGGAGGAGAGGGAGATGAGGAACACACACTCACACACACATGCATGCACACACATACACACACACACACACACACACACACACACACACACACACATTATTCCAGTGAGTAATCTTGTTGTATGATTTTCTTGGTGTTTGGATGGAGGAGCTTTTTATTGTGAATCTGTTGTTATTGCTGTAAAATGGGATTATTAGGGATTGTTAGGGTTTTAATTTTTTGCTCTGTGTAAATTCTCGTAGTTTTCTGTGTGATTGGGTTTGATGTGTGTGTGTGTGTGTGTTTGCCGCTGTGCTGTTCTGTGCCACTGAGCTCAGCGCTGTAGGATCCTGCTTTTGGGGGAAACCAGGTTTTGGAGTAAAGATGGTCAGTGATGGCGTCATAGCGAGTCACTTTCCATTCTTCCTCTGAGATCTCCGTCGCTCACAGCAATGAAACACACACAAGCAGATTTAAACCTGTTCTGTGCAACACGTCTGGATGATGAACGCAGCTTTACACTCGCCTTATTTTATATTCAGTACAACCTTCCTGATACACACACACACACACACACACACACACACACACAGTGATTCTGAGCTTCTTTACTCTGTACATTTACAACATGATTTACTGTAGAATTGAATTCAGATCATAAGGTCAGTACATGAGAGGTTTGATTTACATCTTTTAGCTTTTAATCCAGTGAGATTTTCCTCAGTAGCTGTTTGTGGAGCTGATTTGTGCTTCGTATCGGACAGAAACTGGGGCTTCAGATGTGATTGGTGTTGAACAGATTGGACTAAAGTGGAAAAGAACAGGAGTGAACACAGCAGAAGCAGGAGCTCATGCTGGATGATCAGCACTCAGAGAAAACACAAATCAACTAAATGACACGGCACTGATTCCATTATTTAATTATTTAACTCGATTTAAAGCAAATAACAATCCATTAAACACGTTTTCACATCTGTATGACCCAAATCTCCCACAATGCATCTGTTCTGTCAGTGTAACAATCTGAATGAATAATAAAGTGTATTTTCTTCATTCTGTGCTCTGAGTTTTATTTTATAACTGTGTTCTTTTAAAGGACATGATCTCAGGATCACTTCTACACTTACTGTCATGTGCTCTACACACACACACACACACACACACACCATCTCTCTTGAGTTTAACATGACAATGAGAGGTAGATTTCATCTCAGAACAGTCTTGAGAGACATTTTCCAATTTAAGCAGTTTATTATTTTAATCTTAATTCAAAGCACATTTGAGTTTTCTGCTTTCAGCGCTGACCAAAAATGTTCACAATCTGGAGTTTTAGAATGTCTAGAATTTACAGTTTCAAATGTGTAAAATATGGAAACATGAGCCAGATGAATTTTGCCCCTCAGGCTGATCTTTAAGGCACTGTATGTTTTTATTAGTCTCAGGACAATCAGTAATTATACCACATCATACACTGTGTGTTTCCAGATCTTTCACCACACCAACACACACTCAACACTGACATGTCAGAGTTATTAGCTATAATAGCTATTAGCTATTAGCAACTGTCTTCACTTCCTGCTTGTTCATGGGATGTCTTGCCTTCAGGTTTCCTTCAGCAGCTGAAATGCATTTTGGAAATAAATCATTGTCCATCTGCACTGTCAAGCTCCAGTACTTTTGAAGCATCTGGCTGAATGTGAGCAGATAAAATAGACAGCAGATGAAACTTCAGATTTCGTCCTGCTGCTTTTATAAGCAGTCCTTTCATCAGTACATACAAAGGACCCTGTTCCACTGGCAGACGTACACACCCAGGCCATAACATGAGGTTTTCTGCTTCAGATCATGAGCAGTTCCTTCCCTTCTCCACACTCTTCTCCTCCCATCATTCTGCATCAGTGACATGAAAATGAATAAGGAATATTTCTGAAATGTCTGTAAAAAGCCTCTAAAGCAGTGCAACAGGCATGTGGGACAAATTATTAATCAGTGATCTCATTCAGATGTGTGCTGCAGTTGCTCAATGAGTTTCATTTTACTTTCAGAGCGGTGTAGTTACAGAAAGTCACGTGATTGACAGTAACTCGCTTCCTGATCATGTGATCTTGATCTGACTACGTCACTGTTGTTTATCACAAGCTATCCGAATACATTTTAAATGAATGTGTTAATCACTTAGTCTACAAATCTCTTGTTTAGTAGTGAGATGTGATGTTCACATCTCTTAAAGTTTCCTAAAGTTAAAAAACACAGTAAATCTGCCATTTAATTTATAAATCATTTATACGCCCCTTATACTTTCCTCTTGTGTACAGTAATGTTTATTCTTAATAACATCATTTTATTCTTCTTTATTCTTAATAATGTCTTATTTTAGTGTCAGAGATCAGAATTCAGCCTGGAAATGCAGTAAACATGGACATTATTCAGTGTTATTCAAACCCTGTGTTAAAGCGCCACCTAGTGTTAGTGTTAATTAATTACACTTCATCAGTTCATTACACTTTATCACCTGAATCAGGTGTTAGAGAAGTTGGTTTTTTTTTTACTACTAACAAATGTGCTTTGGATAAAAATACTGGAGGAATTTCAGGATTGTATAAACAGAAAGTTTTTGGTGGATCCAGTATATTTTAACCCTGAAAACAGTGATCTGAACACTGACTCCTATAGGGAATTTAGGCATTTTATATTATTTGAGCCATTTATACAGTCAGTTCTGCATCTTACCACCACCACTGCTCAGGAGGAATATAAATTATTATTATTATTATTATTATTATGCACAAAATAATTCAGCTCTTTTTAGATATAGATTTAGAGACTGATAGGAGATGGCGTCACTTCCCAGTTCTGCTCAGCAACTGATGACGTCTTTAATCCTGAATCCTGATTGGTCAGAAATGCTGATTAATGAAATTTCCCTCTCTGTGAACTTTACCTCAGCTTTTCCTACAGCATTCAGGCCGTAAATTATTCATTTATTTTTTCTTTGGTTAAAGTTTGCGCTGAGAAATGGACCACATCTGTGTTATCATAAAGCTCTCTGGCTTTTCTCACATTGTGTTTCATTTTTCATCACCAGGTGAGCTGTGTGTCTTCACACACACTTCCACTTAATGACGCTAAGCTACATTATAGCAAGGAGCTTGTTAGAGTTTGTGCTACATTACATCCCTGTTCTTTTAACACACGAGTATGTAGTGAAGTGTAGTAAAGTACTGATGTTTGGCATCAGGAAATGTTATTCTGAGTGAAAATAAAGTGGTATAATGCAACCTAATTCAGCTAATTAGTTAATGATATCCAGTGATAAACCTGAGGAAAATCATTGGGTGTAGCAGAATTCTCTGAGTTAGAGGAAAATTCCAAAATAATACACAGCTGACTGCAGAAAACAGGCTGAGAAAATGAGAGAAGTTTATATTGCTGTGTTTTACAGATGCTTTAGACATTTCAGGAAGCCAACTAGAGTTTAATTTCCCACAGCTCTTCTTACTAACTCTTCCTACCTACAGCTTAACTGTTAATGTTTGCAGGTCTCTCAGTTCAAACATAGCTTTTTTATTCAGAGGAAACATTTCCTATAGGCTATGCAGGCTTATGATGGGAAATTGTTAAATAAGAAAATCTAATCAGGTAAATTAGGACACAATACTGCTGCTGCCACCATCCATATATCCATATATATATTCTTATACACTTTTTTAAATTAAATCCCTTCATATATTTTTATATATTTTATGTCAGAACAGTTCTATAAAGCATTTCAGTGCAAGTTGTACTGTGTATCTTATGCATGTGACAAATAAAATTTGAATTTCAGAAGAAGCTGACAAATCGCACAAATTGCTTAGCTAAGATTTCTTTTAAATCTGTTAGGAGAGCTGTTACTGGTTGCTGTGGCATTTAAAAGTAAGGATTTTAACAGAGGAAATATCCAGAATGGTCCACTGCCTCATCAGATTTTTATTGAATCATTTCATTCACACACAAATCTACAGCCAAAGCCTTCAGATTTCAACTGAAGATAGAAAAGGAAACCATTTTGTTAAGAATGTTATTAGAGTTAAAATGAATTTGTTTTAGCATTGTGTCATGCTTTCCTCCACAAAAAAACCTGCACTTCTGTTCTTCAGCTCTCGGATGAGTCCGATCTCCAGTGTGACGGCGCACTGCAGTGTTAACACTAACTGAAACGCATTTCATCTTATTATATCCTCAGTGAACGAGTGTCGGGGGAAAGGCACGGCGTGGGGTCCGTTTCAGAGAGGGGAAGCTCTTTATTGAACTAGACTGCTACACACCCTGCAGGAAAGCTACAGGAAAGCTACAGATTTCCAGTGGCAATGCTGATTAATGTGAAAGATTGTGTTCTGTGCTGATTTAATGTATTTAATGCAATTACAGAGTGAATATGGACTGAAAGCATCACTGGAGCAGTCGTGGCTGTTATTTCCCTCACTGTCTCTACTGCTGGATTTCTCATCTGGAGGAAGAAGAAGTCTGGTAAGAGAAGAGAAAACAAAATGTAAAGTTCATGAGAAGAAAGTTAGACATTTTTAAACATCCCAAAAGGAGGTTTGATAACAATAATCCATATTCATTACAGCTTAATGAATTATTAATGAAAGATTACAACTGAACAGAAATCTGTGATTGAGATCCTGTGCTGTGATGGTGGGTCAGTTTTAATTTCTACTCAGAATTCACTTTCACTTTTATTGTGTAATGTTTAGTCCACTTTTTCAGGCTACTTTAAATGGTTTAGAGTCTCTGAATATTCTGCTTCCCCAAGACTTAAAGTTTAAAATGTCCTTCTGTTGATCACAGAAAATAAGACATGAGGGGTTTTTTTTCATTCCTGGCATAATGGATATCTCATTAATTGGATATCTTTGCGTGTGCATGTGCGCGGATGATGAGATGTGGTGAAAAGGTTTGTGTACCAGGCAGTCGCAGGGCTCCCTCGTGGTGTGGAAAGAATAAAAACAGTTATTTACATAACTAAATTAGCTAACTGACATAACTAATGTCAGAAGATCACAAAGAATCATGAAGCATGAATCATATCTAATTGTGTGGGGAAAGAAGGAAAAAAACACGGGTAAGAAATTAATGCTATTTAATATTATTCAGTCAGTTGGTCTGCTTTCTAGCTTGATGTAACTGAAATGGAAAAAGTCAGTGTAGCTAGCTAGTATGTAGAGTAAGAAGTTTTAAGCTAACATATCTTAACCTCATTGCTGCTGCCTACAATAGCCTCTTGACTCGTCCAATATACTGAAGTATTTAATTTTATTCTCACTTTCATATAAGGTTTTAAGTATACACATACTGTATATAGACATGTACGATCTCAATTATGTTGAAAATCGCATTAAAACATTAAGTCGAATTAATTGTGAAAATTGTCCAACACTAATTTACTTATGTGCAATAAAACACCTAAAGCTATGAGAGTTAACTAAAGTTCATGACTGAAGACTTGAGAGTTGACTTTTGAACTCAGTTTAAGTGACATGTGGATATCTCTTTCATTTGCTCAGGATTTAGATTTTTATTCTGCCATATCACCAAACTGTTTTCAACATGTTCAATATGTCTGGTGACTTCAAGTGTTTGTACACATGAAGTGTGAGATCTGAGACGCCTCAGAGGCCTGCCTTTCAAACTCATGCTTTCACCTTCTTAAAGTTAAACATTCTCCAGTAAGGACACTGTTCACACTTCTGTATTATTTCTGTGATTTACATCAGTGACACTGTGTGTCCTTGTTATAAACTCTATAGGAGCATCCAGTTCTGCTGAATCTATCCACTGTCACTCCATTTCACTTCAGTTTTGGTTTCTGAATTTCATTTCATTTCCAAAACCTTTCAGATGTTACCAGTGGATCTTTTCAGTGATGAGGAAAAATCTTTCTAAAACTTTCATGTTTATTTAACGATAAAAAAAGGAATAGTTTTTTTAAAAATACAAACCTCTTTTTTATATTTTTACTGTAATCCTGATACTGAAATGAATCACCATATCTCCGGGAGGTTATGTACAAAGACAAAGAAATATAAGTGTCAACACTGAAATAACACATTTTTGATAACACTGTGTATAAAAAAGAGGAAGGTCTGTTTAAAAGTTCCTCATTACATGAATCTGTGCTGATGTTTGTACCTCTGCAGTAATTCATACAAGCAGCTAAAGCTAGTAATTTTATTAGGAAAATGAAATAAAGTGTGTGACGGTGTTGAAGTAGAGATGAGGGATATATGGACATGAAAATGATTCTGCTGAGTTTAGACGCTTCAGAGTGACTCTTTCACACTTAAACAGGGAACAGATTTGGCTTCAGCCAGGCTTTTGGTCTCCACTGCAGAACTTTTACTGTACATGTGTAGAGCCTGGCAGTGTTTACAGACACAGGGAGCTCTACCATGATCAGCAGCTCAGGATGAACTAAAAGCTTTACTGCACTAACTGCATATAACTGGACATTACAGCTGGTTAATATAACAATACAGTATCAACACTGTGATAAATTATGTCACAGTACATTTTCCTGAGATATTGTGGAAATCAGGATGTCCTTTTATAACTTATAATAGTTTGAAATAACAAGCATCTGATTCCTTCTGTTCAGATCATTAAACTTGTAAATTATTAAAGTTTTATTTATTTATTTACTTATTTATTTATTTTTCTGTCTTTTCAGTGTTTATTTTTGTAGGCAATAAATAAAAGTATCAAAGAATTTTTTTACATTTTAAAACGCATTGAAATGCAACGCTACTGTTTTGTTGGCAGGTTGTAAGGAAACTTTTATATTGTGACACATATTGTGTATCGTGTAAATGTTTTGAAATATCTTGATATATTTTGAAGCACAGTTGAATCTGATTGGTCAGAAGGTGTGCAGTATTTTCGTATCGCAGCACAGGTAGTTCCAGCTGTGACATTAATGACAGGTTTATATTAATGCGCTTGTTCTGATACGTTATTGTTTCTATGGTAACAGCTCACTGACAGCTGCACAGCGGAGATGTTTATGGAGGAAGTCTTGAGTGTGTGTGATAGAGAGAGAGAGAGAGAGGCTGGTGAGGGAATGACTGTTTATTGCAACTATACCATAAGTAAGAACAGGAACTAATTTGTCTCTCGGGCGTTCTGCAACTGTAAATCTAACTATAAACCATTAATATGTGCGACGTGTCATTTATTAGTAAATTAAAGATTGTAATCGTTGTCAAATCTCTGTGCTGTAAGCAGAAAAACACACTCCTTACCATGCTGTTATATGAAAATAAAGCACTTTGGAAGGTAGTGGCACTCGGCTTGCACTTAACAGCACTGTCAGGAGTGTGTTATTCCTTACATATCACACAGCCCTACGTTATATTTGGGAGGTTTTTGTTGGTAACGTGCGTAACTCAGTTCAGCCCATTCCAACACTGAACATCATTTTACAGTCTTGGAATGTTAATGGCATAGAAGTTAAAGTTCACCTTACGTTCAGATCTGATTTAATGCTAAAGAAATGTCTAATGACAGACCTGATCACTATCAGCTGTTTTCAGAAAGTGGTCATAAAGATATAAGCAGCTGTCTCTCTCGCCCAACTCCCAACACATATTTACCAAACGTTCATTCATTCATTCATCTTGATTAACCTCCTTTCTGGTCGTTGCTGTTTCCTCTCTCAAACATTAACCACATTACCTACCTATATCTATATAAAATCACTCTCATTGTAGGCAGTTTCCTGTTTATTAAAGATGTCCCTGTCCCAAAACTACATCACTCCTGCATACACACATGCAAAAGCTGTTAAACAAATCCAAGTTACAAATTCAATACCCTTATTTAAAATTTCAAATCATTCCAATGTGTAATCCAGCACTTAAATAAGATCAGGCAGCTTGGGGTCAACAACAGCAATTACTAGAAATAGTAGGACGCATTTTCAAAAGAAAGTCAAAAAGCAAGAGCTGTGTGCAAAGTAGCATACTGTATGTTACCACTTGCAGCAGAATATCCTCTATACTGCCAGTTTTTTTTTTTACTATTCCTCTTAAAAAAAAAAAAAAAAAAAAAAAAAAAAAAAAAGCCACCCAGACGAGGAGCAAAAAGGGGAAAGCTGTTAGAGGCCCAGCCACTAGGGGGAGCTCAAGGCAGGAAGATGGTTCTCAGAAAGAAAATACTATTTATTATATAACTGAATTTAAACAGAAGAATCCATTAAACACGTTTTCACATCTGTAGACCCAAATCTCTCCCACAATGCATCTGTTCTGTCGGTGTAACAATCTGAATGAATAATAAAGTGTATTTTCTTCACTCTGTGCTCTGAGGTTTATTTTATAACTGTGTTCTTTTAAAGCACATGATCTCAGTATCACTTCTACACTTACTGTCATGTGCTTCACACACACACACACACACACACACACCATCTCTCTGGGTTTAACAAGTCAGTGAGGGGAAGATTTATTTCTCCACCAAGGTCATAAACATATTATCAGAATAACATTTATTTGTCACAGAATTACAATATGCAAGTCATCATGATCATACGATTCATGATTTAAAATGAACATAATTAAATAAAGAAGAAAAACATCCCACAGTGGTGAACAGTTTAAATCAGCTAAAACTTTACGCATGAAAAATCTACACAAAATAAACACAAGCACAATCTCAGTAAAATCCTACAGCCAGTGATGTTTAGTCTTAATAACAACGTCTTATTTTAGTGTCAGAGATCAGAATTCAGCATGGAAATGTTCATACAGTAAACATGGACATAATTCAGTGTTCTTCAAAGCCAGTGTTAATTAATTACACTTCATCAGTTCATTACACTTTATCTCCTGATTCAGGTCTCCTGTTGATCTTCTCCATGTTTCCTTCTTTCATAGCTGTGCATCTGGCCAGTGTGAACAGTTAATCACTCAACCTGTGTAATAAAAGCAGAACATCAGAGCAGGTAAATAAACCCAATGTAAAGGTTCAGCATTTCTGTCTCTTTGGAGCTATAATCGTCTCAGCTCAGGATGTGCTCATGGGACAAATTTAGATCATGCGCTACAGTTTGAGCTCATCTGTTTCAGATAGAGCTAGTAAAGATCCTTTTTGTGTGATTTACGTGTTTAACAGCATGACAACAAGCTGGAAAGTTGTGTGTAAGATTTCTCTTTGGGAAAATTTATTTTGTGCAGGTATTAAAGCTCTCCAGGCCTGAACTGGTCGAGACACAGCTTACACATTAACACAGTTCTGAAGTGAAGGTACATGCTGAGGTGTTGTCTAATCTCACTGTCTACATGGTGAGAGAGATCTTTGGCTACATGTAATCTCGAGCACTTTACTGGCCAACAAAGTTTGAGAATCCCCGCTGTTACCTACTGAGCCTTCTCAGTTTATTGCTAAGAGTAATAATCATTGATGAAGAGAATATTTATGGTCATGATCTTGCAACTGAAAGTGGGTGTGTAGATACACAGGAAGAGTCCGTGTTTCACTGAACTCATGTGGTTTCTTTGCACAGAGCTTTATTGAACCTACTAAGATTTCCCAGAAACCATGTGACTTTTTTGATGATTTGTATGTGCAACTGGAAATAAAATATTTAAGCAGCTATTTAATATTTCATGCACTGAGACCCTTGATTCAGCTCATCTGCATTATATCATTATCACATCATTAGTCATTAAATTATAATTTCTGTACTATTTTGTTGCTTAGTTCCAGCTGATAAGGATTTTACTGATGAATTAGGACCTTTATCCTTTGTGTAAATATACCTTTATAAAATAGTTGTTTCAAATTTAAAACATTACCTTTAAAACATATAAAACTCTATATTTTAAAGCCAGATAGCAGTTTTTGTAATGTTTAATACAGTATTTTTACAGTGAAAGGAATGAAAGTCTGACAGAAGTGAAAGTGAAAGTGAAGAGTGAATGCAGAGGGGTAGAAGTCTGCAGTGGCTTTAGGTGAGTAACTGATGAAGCACCTCCTGTAAGAGGGTGTGTGCATTATAAATACACCAGTCCATCCACACACACTGCAGTTGTCTAGGATGCGACATGATCAGGTAAGATATTTTACAATGAGATTCACTTTGTGATTTAATAATTCATCTTTTTGTCGCCTATTTCCTCTTAATATTTCACATCAATGTTGAAAAACAGAAAACGCACTTTGTGAGAAAACCCCATAAGGCTTTCTTTGCAATGCATTTGACAGTAGAAGGGCAGGTTTTACTGCCACTCCCTGAGGCGTTTTATCCACAAAGGATGTTCTTTCTACAGCCTGTTTTCCTCCGTTGAAGTTGTAAAGATCTCCGTGTAAAATACATTGCTAAATACAGTTATGTTATTATATATTTCCACATTGTGGAATTTATATTTTGTAAAAATCTAGATATTTTTTTCACCACAAAACAAATGATTCTTGGCTGACTTTCCCCTTGTCTCAAAGAAGTGTAGGAGCTCAGAAGCACAGACTCGAGACGGTAGCGTATTTTATCTCACATTAAAGAGGACTTACTGAGGAAGGCTGCTGAACTTCGCCTCTTATCGGGACTTTGGAGCCCTCTAGCGGCTGTTTAAGCCCAAACCGAGCACAAGATAGGAACCATCATCCCAGCCAATATCTATTTTCACCTCATATTTGACAACAAAGTCTTTACTGGCGTAGATCGTTATAAAATAAAACCATAATGGACGTATAATAATAATGCTAATAATAATAATAATAATACACTTTCCAGGTGAACCTGTGACTGACGCTGAGTTGAAAATGGATTCTTCCCAGGAAACAGGCCCTTCAGCTGAACAGGGTGCTCAAAATGTAATGAATATTTCTTTCGTTAGTTCTTTCAGTTCAGAAGGAATTAAAAAACTGTTATTTAGTCCTTTTAATGATTTTTCTTTCAGGACCCTGATGAAGGGAGAACAGATCCTACGGAGAATGCTGGCACGCTTCCTCAGAACATTTCTCAAGGTAGGAAGTCCTGAATGATAAAAATGCATTTTGCTAAAATGGAAGGATAAAAGAAAGTAGTGGCTACTATAAGTTCCACTAATAAGCATACATTTACTATGTTATTAACATTTTCCTAGTGATGAAATAGTGTATGCACTAATCATTAACGCACCAAGAAATAATGAAGTGTAATCATTAACAGCCACTTGAGTTATATATGAAGAGCTAATAATGGTAATACTGTTGACTAGCATTATTAATAAAGATAATTTCTATTATTAATTACCTTTCTGTACAC
The DNA here is from genome assembly GCF_027358585.1 of Pangasianodon hypophthalmus. NCBI lineage: Eukaryota > Metazoa > Chordata > Actinopteri > Siluriformes > Pangasiidae > Pangasianodon > Pangasianodon hypophthalmus. The sequence goes on along the minus strand of NC_069733.1, from coordinate 1,193,994 downwards.
ATAGTATAGTCTAATGATTGTGCAGTAAGCGCTTAAGGCAGGTTGCAGAATTATTATTGTGATCTCTTCAAGCCTCTTCAGTAGAAACAGCAGGACCGCTGCAACCAGAAACCCCTAACACGGGAACAGAGGTAAGTGGAGCTCAGAAAGTCAATAATAAAATTTCACTTACAGTATCTAATGTAGACATCCTTCTGGACACTTATATTTAATCCTTCTAAGTTGGAGAACCAGGTGAGAGCTGAGGCTACTTCACAGAGAACAGGAGAAACTCCACATGACAGACAGGATCACTCACCACTGACAGGTACACGGACTGCCTCTAATTTAGAGTTCAGGGTTTTTGTAGCTGAATCGCGTCTAAAATACAATTCTCAGAAGAATGTTACTGGGATTTTAGAAAAAAAAGGAAATTAAATTGAATATTATACAATCTGAAGGTTATACAGATGTACATGTCTGTTTGAGGTGCAGATCAACATACAACATAAGATGAGATTATTAATGCATTATGGTACTCTATCAGCATTTATGCTCTGTATCTATTCCACAAATAATAAAAATTAAAATAAAAAATAAATGTGTTCCTGACAATTTGTCTTTCAGCTATTAAATTAATTGAATTAATTGAATTAATTATGGGGTCAGTGTCGCTGCATCTCTACTCCAGTTCAGCCGCATTTGGATGCAGTCTGAAAAAAACATTAAATAAAATAAAAATGGATGAGAAGTGTAAGCGTGTGATACAGTATCTGTAAGGCATTTGTAATCTGTAAGGCATTTGACCTAAAGTACTTTGAAATGCCGGACAAGTTCTACTGAGCAGGTAAGAATGTAGTACAAACACTAAACTGGAAAGGTGCCTGTATTTTGACTGTTTTTTTGGTAGCATCCTTTATTTATACACTATTTCATTAATCATTACAGAGTGTAAGTGTGAGCAGCACAGTTTTTCCAGCTTTTCACCAGCTTTTCAGCTTTGTGGCCTGTAGAAGGAAGGAAGGAGGCAATTGTACCATTTAAGCCTGAATAAAAGAAATAACTTGTCACTGTAATTGACCATGCTAACCATTGGCAACCAGGCTGGTATTTAGAGGGTATATACTACTATGCTGTAGACTAACCTAAACTACTAGCAATGTTTCCTCACACAAGGTTACACATGGACAACCTGTCAAAATATATTGACAGCCACCAAGTTATATTTTGTCCCATTTAAAAATAGAGGTAGCTTAGACATAAAAATGAGTAACATACTAGAAAAACACTGAAAGAATTCCCTGCTGAAGATCTGTTAGAACAGTTTACAGCAGAACAGGACATGGCTTTACTACAGCTTCACATGTGTATTGGAAAGTGCGTTCATGAGACTCGACCATCGATGTCGAAAACTGTTGACCACCTCATCAACCACGCCATTTTATTTATCACCAAATAACAATTTGGTACGATGTTTCTCTCCCACACACTGGGTGTTTGAATGACACTGTGGACTTCTCTTGAGCCTTGGTGGTTTTGGTTCAAATAGCTGATCTGGTGTGAATTGTCTGCTACAGACCTTTATATGGGTGGAAATTGTGAAATGGTCATGAGCTACATGTTTTACCTTGATCTCCTGAGCTCACTCTGAGCCAGGAAGCTGTCTAATAACTCATACACTGGATTTAAAAGGATATAACTCTGTGTAGAACCTGGAGAGGTAATCTGCCATGACCACTCCTTCTCTATCATGTTGTCCTTACTCTGTCTTACTGAGAGTTTGCTGCTGATGTACAGCACGGGGCCAGGAACTGCCTCACTCCCTTTTTAGTCTTGGGTCTTGGGCAATATCAATTTGGGGAAGCACCTGGCCATGGCCCAAGTGGAAGCCCAGATCCCATACTTCGCAAGTATTTTAGAGCTTGACGTGGGTAGTAAAATGAGTACCTTTACTTCCGGTGCAAATTCCCATAGCCAAGTAACTCCTGTGTTAGGTGTGAAGTTTTGCTCTCAGGTCCAGTATGTAATGAATTTAATTTTTGCTATTAGAAGGTCCCTCCTCCCAATTTTCCCAAGTGTCAGATGGGTAACACTCCATGGTGGCTTGTGGGACCTCTTTTACTGCAAACAACAGAGGTTTGAGCCACTTATCCCAATTCCAAGCATCATCGTGAACGAACTTACAAATCATATTTTTAAGCATTTTATTAAACCATTCAACCAGCCCATCTGTCTGGGGATGGTAAATACTGGTGTGAATCAATTTAATCAATTTAAACCCTCATGCCCTCATTCAGTCTGTTCTAATGGCCAACGAGGTCCATGCCAGTTTTTTCGAAGGGAACCTTGATTAAATGAAGGGGGCGCAATGGTGCTTTTGAGGTGGCCATTGGATTCACCAGCTGACATTCGCGACATGCAGCACACCATTTGCGAACATCGCAGCGAAAGCCTGGCCAATAGAAATGGGCCATGAGACGGGCTAGTGTTTTATCCTGCCCCGATTGCCCAGCCATGGGATTATGATGAACCGCATGGAACAGGAGTTCCCTACATCTCTTCTGTACCAACAGTTGGGTTGTCTCTTCCTTGGTGTGAGTGCCCTGCATCACTCAATATAACTATATAACAATATAAGCCTTAATAATTGAAAAGTCTGGATGGTTTTTATTAGGCTGGATTTGTTGACCATCAATTACTTTCACTTGGTCAAAGACGTGCCTCAGGGTGTCGTTGTATGAGTGCTCTGAGGGGAAGTCCCCCGATACTGAGCTGATTTTGACGACCCTGGCACTGCCTCCCCAGTCAATGCTGCGTACATTCCACACCGTGCCTCGCTATTGTAAGAACCATCTACAAACATTTCTCTCACTAATGCCTGAAACCCTGCTCAATTTGTCCCAAGAATTAGTGGATTGGTGAGGTGAGGACTAACCTCCACTTTACGCTTTTGCCAACCGGGAAATTAATAATGACTGGTACCAGCGGATGCTCGTGAACGGATGCATTTCCAGGAAATGGAAAAAAGACTAAACTAGCATATATTAATGTAGATATGGATTGTCTGAATGTGACACCCAGTAACATTTTAAAATATAAACACACAAATCCATCTTTAATTTCTAATGTTAATTTAAATGAAGCAAAAGAAGAGATTGTCAGTTTCTCTCGCGCCCCCATTTATAAATCAAGTGACCCCATATGGGGTTGTGACCCCTAGGAATCCGTGCTTTAATGGCCATGGAGCAGGAGCTTACAGTCCAAGGTACCTCAGTGGTTCTCCAAAAAAATACACAGATACACAGTTTTATATCTGTCTAGGTTGTTATCTCCTATTCATGCTTAAACAAAAGAGTTAAAATTCATTGGCTCACAATGCACGATGTGATGAACGTGGCAGGACTTTCTGCTGAGGCAACATAGCAGCAGCACCCTGATTCTCATTCAACTATTCATTGTCTAAGAACTTCTCCAACTTCCCTTTAATTAGTCTGTTAAAAGTCAGAGTTTGCAGTCCTAGGTGTGAACCCTGTTGTCTTTCTGAATACCTAGAGCCTGTCAGTCATTTCAGTGACATTTAGTTAAACTGGCTTCTTGTTTATCATCTTTTTTATATCAAAATAATGAACTGGTTATTTGGTGTTGGTACTGCACACTTACCTGTTGAAAAGTTAAAATCTGTCTGGTATTTCAGTGTAATTAAATGAAATATCTTGGTAATTACCATCATTTGTACCCAGTACTTTGGAATACCACACACTAACCTGATTAATATCTAGACCTAAGAGGACTACAAATGAAAGGTTACCAATTGAAAAACTTGTGAAACCACTTTTTGGTTGTATTTAGGTGACAATCCACCTGAGACGGCTGCTCCACAGGAGCCCTCCCAGTCTTCTCAAACGGAGGATGGATTTGTGGTAAGGAGCAATTCTCTACATTCTTGTTTGTAATCTGTATTTTATGTTAATTGAATTCATTCGTAGATACTCGGAGATACTGTTGTGTGTTGGGAAATAAATCAGTTAATAATTAGATAATTCACATAGTAGAATTCCAGTTTGTTAAAATTATTATTAGTATTATCTTGCAATTATTTAAAATGATGTTCTATGTATTATTATTTTCAGTGTACACTGTATAATATCACCACAGCAATAAAGAAATGCTAAAAATAAGCAGTTTCTGGAACAGCGTTCCAGTCCACAGAGGTCTCTTATTAGACCATCTGTATATAAATACCTACTTCATTTGACAACCTAAGCTTCTGTCTAGGTTGCTTTATTGGTTTTTCCCTGTTTTTTCTATGGTAATTTTTCCAAATAGAAGATTGCCAGATCGAAGATCCAGATCCCAACAAAAAAAAAAGCAAAACAAGCATTTCTACCCTTTCAGGATTAAGGAGAGCAGGGGAGGTAGCTTTGCAGTCAGGTTCTGCATCAATCATGAAAACTTAGCTTGATGGTGGATTTTTAGGAATGTACAGATTCTGTAGTAATGCACAGTAAACTGTTAAAAAAAAAACAGTACATTTTCACTATAATCCTTTTACAAATCAGAAGTCTAGTGTCCACATGGTTGACATTTTCTCTGTTGATCTGCAGTTACTGATGCAAATGGACGTCACCATTGACATTATTTATAAAGTGTCTGACACATAGTTGTGGACCTATTCAAACTTTTTGTCAAAAGCTGTAAGTGCCATTTTTGACCATTTTTGGTCAAATCTTTTCAGGGACATCCATAATAAATATGAGTAACTGATTTGACTGATTAATGAACTCTGTTTACCTTGAAATAATGCGAAGGAGCCAATGTGAGTCCAGAGCACATGAGGCAGTTTAAGGGGACGGGGCTCATATATATATACATATACTGCATATAAAATGACGATTTTATTGTCCTCTCACAATATTACACTGCCACGATATCCAGTGACATTTGTGTATATACTAGATGTTGGAGCGTGGCTGTGGGGATTTGTGTTCATTCAGCTACAAGAGCATTAGTGAGATCAGGCGCTGATGTTGGGATGTCGAGGAGGTCTGGGGTTCAGTCGGTGTTCCAGTTCATCCCAAAGGTGTTCAGTGGGGTTGAGGTCAGGGCTCTGTGCAGGACACTCGAGTTCTTCCACTCCAACCTTCACACACCATGTCTTCATGGAGCTCGCTTTGTGCACAGGGGCATTGTCATGCTGGACTAGACCCCTTAGTTCCACTGACAGGAAACTGTAATGCTACAGCATACAAAGACATTTTATACAATTGTGTGCTTCACACTTTGTGGCAACAGTTTGGGAAGAACCACATATGGGTGTGATGGTCAGGTGTCCACAAACTTTTATAGTTGTATATGTGTGTAGAGTAAATGTCACTGGATATCGTAGCAGTGTAATATTGTGTAGGGACAATAAAATTGTCCTATTGCATAAGCATACTTTGTCTCAGTGTATATAATTATCATTTGAATGACTTGCACCTACCTGTACTATTCTGAAGCTAAAAGTTTAAAATTCTTACCTATAATTCCGTAATTTTGAATATAAATCTCAACTACATTCCTCACTTATTTTTATACACAATATTTTTTTTCTAGGTTGTGTCTGTACCTCCAGTTGAAGGTATGAGATTTTTTTTTAAAAATTGTCAGTGAAATCAAAGTGCTTATTATTTTTTATTTTTATCACTGTTAAATCCATGTAAGGAGCTCAGAAAGTTTATTCTGCGCTTTACACAAAGTTTCCTTTCACTGTTAGCACGGGCTTATGTACACAAATATCTTTTTCCTTTAGGGTCAGACTATGCATTATACGGGCCACATTATTATAACAGGTAAGAATAATTTTATGCATGAAAAATGAATTTTATGTCTATAGTGAAGCATTATCTTTAAAATAGAAATCAGTTTAGTTCAAGTATATATGAAGCTTTGATACTTGCACTTAATGTCCACTTTATTAGGAACACCTGTACACCGGCACATTCATGCAGTTATCTAATCAGCCAATCAGCAGCACAGTGCAAAAAAATCATGCAGATACAGGTCAAGAGCTTCAGTTAATGTGATCTCTGTCTAGGCAGTTGTGCCATATTCTTTCCCTTTTTAAATTATGCATTTGCTGTCAATCCGTGGGATAATTTTATAACTAAACCCTGATTGATCATTTTCCACAACTTTGTCCAGGACTAGTTTTGATAGCTCCTTGGTCTTCATGATGCTGTGAACAGATGGTCGCTATGCACTGTTCATGCAATGGCTGGCTTTTATTTCTTGTATCAAGGGGATGTAGGTCACACTGCGAGATTTGGTGAAATGTGGATTCTAAGGTAGATAATGGATTGTTCTGCTCACTAAAAATGCAAATCCCTGACTATGATTTTGTCAGCATACCTGAGATGCTGATAACATTTTAACAGTTTAACGAAAGCAAAACAGTAATACAGACATCATTGTACCTCTTTGTGGTTGAAAAGGTTTTTATACAGATGGTGAATTAGCAAAATTCAGCATTGGAGGCTGCTACTAGTAATGTATAAGGGGATTTGCAAAAGTGCATTAAGTTAAACATATGATGATGAATCGGTAGTTGTCTAGAACAGGAGTTCTTTTCTTCACCTCATTTTGTAAATTGCTCTTGCTGTTTTTGTTCTTCCTCTTTTTTATTATTTTTTTAATCTGCTTCTACTATTACAGATGCTGTAAGTAATTAGTCCTCACAAGAGAACCAGAGCAAGTAGCTGATCTCTATAGTCATAACACTTCACCTTTTATTTCACAGTGCGACGGAATATGACGATGAAAACGTCATTTGTGTGAAATTTTATGCTGCTCTTCAGAAGGGACTCGGTACTGGACATGATGAGATGTATCTTGTCTGCAATGGACTAAAATTTAGGATGACTCCCGTAAGGTAAGTTCATAAATTATATTTTAAACCGCAAAAGGAACTGGTATTCTTAGCTGTGACCTAGCGAGCCAGTATCGGAGTGTATTTATTGATAGAGACTTCAAAGCACTTTTGTAAGTCGCTCTGGATAAGGGTGTCTGCCAAATGCCATAAATGTAAATGTAATGTAAATGCTTATTAGCAACACACAATCTGCCTCCATATATCATGGTATTTCTTTCACACTCCAAAAAGTACATTTTCAGTCAATTTTAGTAAACAGTTTTAGTAGCTGCAATATGAAGCAGCAATTTGGCTGTCCACTGCAATATTAAGCAGCATAAAAAGTACATTAAAGATAAATTATACAGTTTATACTAATACAAGAAGATGCTAGAGATTCAAATGAACGTCTAATACTAGCTGAATATAGGGCTGTATTCATTAAGTTAAAGTTACAGTCTCATTGTACATTATGCACTGGCGTTCAGTGTTACTTTTCTGCTGTGATGTTGGCACAGGTGAGGAGCAATTTTAAGTTCAGTGTTCTCTAACTGTTATGTAGGAGGGTTCAACCATATTTGAATGACTTGTGACTTGAATTCTTGAGCTATCCTGCTACCCTGATTCACGTTAAGCCAAAAGACAATGCCACCAAATACTAACAACTCATGTAAATTTTGACCCACTGAAAATGTGCAATAATATATAAAAGCTGAAATAAACATGTCTCTTAGCTGTTATTTTGAAATCAGCTCTTGTGTAAATAAAGTAGATTCTCTGATTGTCTTAACATAGGTAATGTGTGGTACCGTGTGCAGATATGAAAATGAGTTTAAATTTCTTTAGTCTAATTGTATGTAAAGTTTGGTCTTAACTGTAGCCTGCAGTGCAGCATTATTCAAAACGGTTGTAGTTGTTATTAGGAAAATATTTTTCAAAAATAAAGTTGCAAATTGGGCTAAACGTCACTTTAATATTCAAGTCTGTCTCTCAAAAGATTTGAAAGGTTATTCTGTATGTTTTACTGTCTAATCACAATGCTCCCAGCATGCAGACCTGCTTTCCAATCAAACTAATTATATTATTAAAAATAAGAAATAAAATGTTTAATAATGGTTAAAAAAAAATCTGGCTTCCACCCTCAATATTCAGTATCTTATAAAATAGGACTTGATATATATATATATATATATATATATATATATATATATATATATATATATATATATATATAGTGTGCTGACAATTAATTGTTAGCACAACTTAACATAGAGCCTTTGTTTTCAGCATCTCTGCTCTCTTGTGCACAACTTTCTGTGTAGTGCTTAAATCTGTAGTTACCTCAGAATACTTTTATCTCAACTCTAAATACGGCTCTGTGTTTGTTCTTAAAGTATAGGACGCTTCTCAATTTTTGCAAGAATTTACTGGAATAGAATTAATATTACAATTGAACAGTATGCCAAAAAAGGACACAAGCCATCACAGTCAACATTTCACTAAATGAAAACATCAGAACTTTGGCATTTGTATAGAGTTTGATGTAGAAAATGAACTGTTTGTGTGTTTCTCCAGGACTGATGGAGCTGGTCGGATGTTCACACTTAGCCTTTCTCTCTACAAGGCGGATGCCGAGGTTCATTACACGTATTGTCTCACTGATAAAAAAGACAAATTTGAAACTCTTGAAGATGAAAAACAGAAGTATACTTACAGGACGCTGTACAGAAACATCTCTCAGAAGGATAAAGGTAAGACTGTCTATCTGCTTGTTATGTCACTCTTAATAAAAATGAACCAAAACGATTGTATAAAATAACTATTACACATAATAATTCAACTAATCCACACAATAATCACCTTTGCTGACTATTTTCTGTCCCTGGGGTATAAATCTGAGATTGCATATGTGTATGTAAAATACCTTTGTCATCAATCAGCATGGGGAAAATCATAGGACTTTCAGTACAAATGATACAGATGGTTGTTGGCCAGCACAAGATAGGTATTATCTGAGAATACAGAGTATTTAAAAATAACATTAAGCACTGGGAGTTTGGAAGATGGGATGCATGAACATATTGTATGTGTGTGTGTATGTATATAGACAGAGAGAGAGAGGGAGAGGGAGAGCACTTTATTAGGAATACTGTACAAATACTGGGTAGAGCCTCCCGTTGCTCTCAAAACAGCCTAAAGTCTTCATGGCATGGATTCTACAAGATGTTGGAAACATTCCTTTGAGATTCTGGTCCATGTTGATTGCATCATGCATTTCCTGCAGATTTTTCAGGGGCATTTTCATGCTTTCTACCACATCCCAAAAGTGTTCTATTGGCTTCAGACACGGTGACTGGGAAGGCCACTGAAGAACTCAATGTCATGTTCATGAAACCAGTTTGAGATTTTTTTGCTTTGTGACATGGTGCATTATCATGCTGGAAGTAGCCATTAGAAGACGGGTAAATTGTGCACATGAAGAGATGCACGTGGTCAGCAACAACACTCAAATAGGCTGTGGCATTCACGTTATGATTGACTGGTATTAACAGACCAAAAGTGTGCCAAGAAAACATTCCCCACACCATTACACCACCTCCACCAGCCTGGACTGTTGACACAAGGCAGGTTGGGTCCATGGATTCATGCTGTTGGTGCCAAATTCTGACCCTCACATCTGTGTCTAACCCTCCCATCCTCAGCAGAAATTGAGAAATTCATTCATTCAGAAATTCATCAGACCAGGCTATGTTTTTCCAGTCTTCAACTGTCCAGTTTTGGCGAGCCTGTCCCCACTGCAGCCTCAGCTTTCTGTTCTTGGCTGACAGAAGTGGAACCCGACATGTTCTTCTGACACTGTAGCCCATCCGCCTCAAGGTTCAACGTGTTGTGCATTCTGAGATGCTTTTCTGCTCACCACAGTTGTACATAGTGGTTATCTGAGTTACTGTAGCCTTTCTGGCAGCTCAAACCATTCTCGCCATTTTCCTCTGACCTCCCTTATCAACAAGGCATCTCCACCCACAGAACTGGCACTCACTCAGTGTTTTTTTGTTTTTCTGTGTAAACTCTAGAGACTATGGTGTGTGAAATTTCCAGGAGATCAGCAGTTTCTGAAATACTCAAACCAGCCCGTCTGGCACCAACAGCCATGCCACGTTTAAAGTCACCGAGATCACACTTTTTCTTCATTCTGATGTTTTATGTGAACATTAACATAAGCTCTTGACCTGTATCTGCATGATTTTATGCATCGTGCTGCTGGTTGGCTGATTAGATAACTTGAATGTGCAGGTATACAGATAATCCTAATAAAGTAGACAGTGAGTGTATATTCCCTTTACATTGGAACATACCAGTGGGCCTTTTTTATAAATACAGAAGTCACAATAAGAAGAAGACTTCTGCATACAATAATAATTGGTGTTATTATTATATAAAGACAACAGATTAAAATGTATTTAAGATTAAGTACATTAGATTTTTGTCATCTATTCATAACTATTCATAACCTTGTCATCTATTCATAACTGTGTTGGACAAAAGAGAGAGCAGGGGTTTGTCCAAGATCCTGTACAAAGTGTTCAAATTTGTGTTAGACATTACAGAAAGAGAAAAGCCCTTTTATTCTTGTCATCATCAGGTTCAACCTGGAGGGGTGCTGATCTGTTTGCACCCAGTGTTGATTTTAAAAACGTATTTTGGCAAATATAAAACTATATAATGATATATGAGTATTGTCCTCGAAGTAATACTCATTTCATTACTTAATTTTTGCTTGTCAGCTATAAATTAGTCTTCATAGTTCATAGTTCAACCAAGCAATATACTTGCTGAAAGTGAAGTTCTCCCCCATCCTCCTTTACAAAAGTCTTTCTGAGTCTTGTAATTGAATATGCATGCTTTATTGAAACAACTTTGGGTTTAAAGTAGTAAAATACAGTTGTTATTCTTGTCCAGAATGCATTCCCTTAAAAAGTTATAGGTATATGTGTAGGTATGTTTTTGTATTTGTAAAAGATGTAAATATTCTGCATTTCTTGTCTTATTTTACAGTCTTCCACCAGTTTGATGATGTATGCATGCAACCAGAAACATGGTGGCCCTCATGGGGGAGTAAGACCACGAAGATTAATACAATACGAGAGGAATTCATTCAGTCGACATTAACACAGTTGATGAATTGCACAAATGCGGATTTATCAGAGATGCAGGCTACAGTTAACTTTTTTTGTGAGTGTCTACAAACTAGACGTGTTTCTGTCCCTGGACTGATGCCTGTAAAATTGCAGATATCATGGGTAAGTACAGATGTAATGATTTACAGAACTACAATAGCGTTAGTATATTAATTCATAATACTGGTTTTCCTTAAAAATAATGCCAAATCTATATACAGAATATTTATTGCTTAAACTCAAAAGGAAATTGTTCTTCCCTTAACTTATTATTGGAGAAACAAAATACTATTTCCAAGCACACAAATTTCTGTTCATTCTGAATCTGTATGATGTAAAAAACTTAAAACACTTTTTACTGCATACTTAACAGTGTTTACCTCAATAATTCATGTGGTAATTTCTTTTAGGACAATTTAAAGGGAAGAGTGGACAGAGCATTTAAGTGTGCAATTGAGGAGTCAAGAGATACTACTCCAGTTCAGTATGTTCTCGCTGCAGCACTTCTTGCAATGTTTCTTCATGTAAATCTTGAAAAAGCTACAATTGAGAAGCTGTCTAAAATTATCGAAAGAAATGGCGAGCTGCAAGGCCCCCTGGCAAGTCTTGAAGACTCAGTGAGAAGGTGAGTTCAGGTTTTCTCCCCTCAGTTTGATGTGAAGCAGTGGATCTTAATTGTTCTTCCTTATAACTATTTCCAGAGATTTTTTTTTTTTGAAAAGCCACAGTGTGATTCTGTTAGATCCCCCAGAAGATATTGTTCTTAAAAGATCTTTGTTGTTGTTGTTTTTTTTATGTGCATGATTTCTTGTCATAGGAAAGAATTAATACAGCGTCTCTGCTCTGTAAAGTTTCTCTGTGATTGATAGGGGAGATAGATTATGCCACCCCTCCCTCCCTGAGAGTACGGCCAGTTTTGCTCTCTTGAACCTTAGTTATGTTTCCTGTTTACTTCTAGTCTTTCTCTGTCTCTCATAAGTATGTTCCCTGCTATATTTTACATGATATCATTAAATTAATGAATAAAGCCTAGGTCAAGCTAGATTTTGTAAGAAGGTCTATTTTCCTTATATTTTGCTATATCGTTACCATCTCCTAGAACAATATAACAGGGAAAAATAAACATGAACATGAAATAGTTCTTCACTCTCTACCGGAGAATCCCAAACTTAGATGAACTACCAAAAGGTGGTGTGCACCAAGCAAGTATCAGCACTCAGAAGTTCCTTATTTAATCATGTTTATTCTAATTTATGCCAAAATTCTTACAGTATAAATATAGGACCATAAATCAGTGCTGTTCATTACATTGACACGGGAGAGAAAAATGGAAGAAAACAAATAGTGACTAATATTTTTAAATGCATTGTTAAAGAAAAAGTGAATAGAATAGGCCAAGTACACATGGTGCCAGTGATATGCAAGTCTGACATGCAGTTTAGTTTTGTGAATTTGGAATTGGTTCATTACCCCAAACTAACTCACTATAGGTAGGATCAATAACTTGCCATTTCCAAACAAGGTATATAAGCAGAGGTAAGTAAACAAGTAGGCCTAGTGACAAGAATATAGTATGAAGAACCACTAGAACTTGTCATGTATATTGTTGTCTATAAGTGACAATATGTCATTAAAATAATCTTTCTTTCCCTCTCCAGGAAATTGTCTGAGGCTGTGCGGTATATGTTCAACCTGGCCTGCGACAAGTCACCAAATGCAGCTCTTTGGTTTATGGCCCTGTTTTATGCATTATCTCCAGAATCTGTGAAGCTGTTACCAGATAGACAGCAAGCTATGCCTCAAGTATCATACAGGTAAGGCTACTCGCTTCAGTCTACAAAGTTGAAACATGTTGCCAGCTCACAGCTCGAGGGTCCCTGGATTGATCCTGAGCTCGGGTCACTATCTGTGTGGAGATTCTGTACATGTTTATACTGTGGGTTTACTCTGGGTTCTCAGTTTCCTCCCACATTAAACACATGCCAGTAGGTGGATTGGTTAAGATTAATTGCCCCTATTTGTAAACGAGTGTGAGTGTATGTGTGTGTTGCCCTGTGATGGACAGGTCCTGTCCAGAGTGCATGAGAGAGTGAAATCTTGTGCAAGTTATTGAAGTAGATATATTATAAGAACAAAGCAATGGCTTAAAGGAAATTGAAAACATTTAGAAGAAAATGATCTGCTTTGTCTGAAAGATTTCTAAACTGTTGTACTCATTTTTATAGACTTGAGTTGGATCAAGCCTTCTGGAAACAACAACCAAGCATATAAGAATGTGATTTTTCTCAATAGTCAATTAAAAATCTAATATAGCTTCTGTGATGTACAATATATGAACAAAAGTATTGGGACACCTGACCATCACACCCATATGTGCTTGTTGAACATCCCATTCCAGATTTATTCCCCCTGTGTTTGCTGTTATAATGAGCTCCGCTCTTCTGGGAAGCTTTCCACTAGATGTTGGAGCGTGGCTGTGGGGATTTGTGTTCATTCAGCTACAAGAGCATTAGTGAGATCAGGCGCTGATGTTGGGATGTCGAGGAGGTCTGGGGTTCAGTCGGTGTTCCAGTTCATCCCAAAGGTGTTCAGTGGGGTTGAGGTCAGGGCTCTGTGCAGGACACTCAAGTTCTTCCAGTCCAACCTTCACACACCATGTCTTCATGGAGCTCGCTTTGTGCACAGGGGCATTGTCATGCTGGACTAGACCCCTTAGTTCCAGTGACAGGAAATTGTAATGCTACAGCATACAAAGACATTTTATACAATTGTGTGCTTCACACTTTGTGGCAACAGTTTGGGAAGAACCACATATGGGTGTGATGGTCAGGTGTCCACAAACCATATAGTGTATAACTGTGCATTTGGTAAAGGAATGCAGTGGTGTAGATGTTTACATGTCTCAATACCACTTAAATAAGCTGAGTAGCTTGTCTCCATACTCTATGTGCTAGTTAACAACCTTCTAATATGTACAGAATGGGTTTATGGTACATTATTTTTTTCCCTTTTTTTTTAATAGTGTCTTTAACTGCAGGGCTCCAATCTTCTTAAAACTTTTTAAAGAAGATCCCAGAACCATCCTGAAATTTGTGTCAGCCCTCTCTAACTGAAAATTGACAGACCCAAATAATATATTTCTTTTCTTTACAATACTGTTAGATTTATTTCCCCATAAGTGAAGTAACTTCCATGACATCAGCAATAAGCTGCTTTTGGATTATCCTGACTCTATTATATTTAAGCATATATTACTTATGTGATTATATATAAATCTTTATTTTATCACAAATACCTCAAAGTACAGTGAAATTCTTTCTTGGCATATTCCAGCTTGTTAGGAAGCTGGGGTCAGAGCGCAGGGTCAGCTGTGATACAGCACCTCTGGAGCAGAAAGGGTTAAGGGCCTTGCTCAAGGTCTTGGTGGTGCTGGGGCTTGAAACCCCGACCTTCTGATCAGTAACCTAGACAGCAATAAGTATACCAAGTATATTTTTTGCCTGAAAATGTATTTTCTGTACACCGTAATATAAAGCAATTATATAAATTTATATATTATATAATTATAAAACAGGGAGTAGAATGATGGAGAGACAAAACAATCTGTAAGCTGCAGATTACTTTAATATGCAACAGTAAAAGCACTCCATTTTAACATGTGAATGGTCTGACACACACACACACACACACACACACACACACACACACACACACACCCAGTGGCAGACACTCACTCTCTGTCTCAACTACTTTTTTTTGAGTACTTTTTTAAAATGACAATTTGATGGTATCTTGAATACACTACTTTCATGTTTAAAAAAAAAGTCACCTTCCCTACCGCAATCTAAAATTCATTCACCTGTTACTTTATATATTTTATAAGCGTTAAGTGTAATATGCAACACTATCGTTCTGAAATGGCCTCAAAACAGATTTTACTTTGTCCTTTATCTTGCATTAGTCTGGAGCCTTGGTCTGAAATAAGTAGTACATTCAGATAAAGCAGGTATTTATTTATGTGCCTGTTTATTTGTTTGGCTCAGGTATTGGAAATTGTTTCTTTTTTTTATTATGGTATTTATTTGTATTTTTTATAATATATTTTATAATTTAATCATGTGTTTCTTACCAAGGAACTTATCTGAAGTGATCAAGACCCACTCTTTGGTGATAAACAGACACGAAGCATTCAGAGCTGCTGTATTAAACATGGCTAATCTCGAACACCTTCAGCTCTTATCGAAGCTCAACATTACTCCAGATGAACTCCTGTCACAGCTGAAAAAATGGCAGACCTGCAGCAGTTTTCATGTAAGTGAATTTTCAAAGTATTGACTGGGTTCAATTTACAGGACTATTCCAGGGGTATCCAGATGTAACCCACAAAGGGCCAGTGTTACTGCAGGTTTTCTTTCCAACCAATCAGGAGCCATACCTGATTCCATCAGTATAATCGGTAGATCTTGGTCTTCAATTAGAGCATCATTAGCTTGAGTAGCAGGAATATGTTAAATAATGATAATAAAAAATATGTTGATTACCGCTCTTGAGGGTCTGACAAAAATGCTTGGCAAAATTTAAATTAGACACGGCTGGTTTACACGAAAATCTGCAGCTACACTGGCCCATCACGGATAAGATTGAGGACATTAAAAAAGCATTCTTGTACTTTACATCCACAATTACTGTAGATTGCAATGTAATGTGTCTTTTGGAGCAGCGCTGACTCAAAACACAGTTAGTATATATACAGTATATGTTTCTAAATGTTTTGGGCAAAATTTTCTTTGACCCCCAATTTAAACCTTTTGTGTTAGTACCATGTGTTTTTGTAATGTAAATAGCTAAAAACCAAAGGAATATACACTGACTTACTGGTCTAGTGGGAAGTGTTGTGCTGTTCTAGGAAAATAATCCACTCCAGGGTGGTGTCATACAACCCCACGCCAAGCAGAGGAGCCTGATTTATACTGGGAGCCTAATTGCCTTTCAAAATATTAGCGCATAAAATCCAGGAGGAGAATATGAGTTTCTTTCATGACCCCATTTGTGCTGTAAATCAGGCAACCCCTAGTTCCTAAACTAGGGATCGCTATTTTTTTAAATGTTCATCTTAAATCTTAAATATCTTCCGCAGTATATATTTTAATTTCAAATTTAATCAATTAGTTATTTGAAAAAGGTTGGGATTGCAAGTTCAAATCTCGATGATGCTACAGCCATCCGTGTTCTGCAGAGTAAAAGAGTAAAATTGGCTGTGATCTCTGCGTGGAGGGCATACTCGATCTTCCCTGTCAGTCACACTAGCCAGTCGTGGGTGTCTGGGAGCTCGTGTGTGTGTAAGAGGGCAGACAGCAGATTGTCCTGTTGCCCTATGATGCAAAATGAGCAGCAGGTTGAAAGAAAGTGGTTGGTTTTACACGTCTTGGGTAAAACTTGCGCTAGCCTTTACCCTCCCCAGTCCGTAACTGTCATATGAGGGGGGACAGCTGGCTGTGGTTGGGAATTGACAAGTGACTAAAAATTGGCGGAAAAAGACAAAAACAACCCTTTGGCAAGTTCCCTTACTGATGACGAGAAAGATATAAAGCAGAAGTGGAATGTTTTAATTAAATCCTAACAAAGGTTCAGATAAGCTTCATATTTATTTTGCCAGAAACTGCATCAGGCTGTGGAAGTGGTTGCTTTGCGGATTAAGGCCTGGCTGAACGAAAGGTAAATCAAACAAGACAACATACTGATTAATTCATAACTTAAATCTGTTAAAAGGTATATATTTATGATGATTTCTGTTTTAGTTTCTGAAAAAAATTACTCCATGTAACAACAAGGCCCTTTCAAATATGATGGTTGTGTATGTTTCCAACAAGCAGCCAAGAAGAATCAACTTCAGAAACACTGAAGACGGATGTACGCTCCTGCCTGCAGAAAACGCTGAACATCCTTGAAACATCTTTGAAAGACAGAAACTGGATAGAGCACTGGGACAATGTGCTGTCAGCACTGCAGCTTCTCAATGCATTCACTGACTCTTTTGACCATCTTTCAGATGATATGGTAAATAATTGCCTTGACAATTTATAAGTTTGACACTAAGTTTGGCATAAAGGTATCAGATGCAAATTCACTGAAATTTAGTAAAAAAAAAAAGAATTGGTAAATATCTACATTTTATTCACAGACTTAAGATTGATCTTGATCGAAAAATAAAGTCATTTGTTTACATTCATCTGTCCCAGCTTTATTAATATAATATTAATGTCCCAGCATTTAAGTGAAAATGTGCATGGAGTGTGAGTTGACTGTGCACAAATTATCCAGTGTAAGACCACCTTAGGTATTCCTGTTCAAATGCAAGCATTAACAGTGTAATGAATAAGAAATTCTAGTAAATGTTTTTGAATAATAATGTGTGAATAAACTTTAAATGTTTTTAAAGTTTTTACACTTCTTTTCATGTAGTATATTTGATTGTTTTGCAGAACCCCGGTGATTACAGGCCCAGTTTTTCTCATCTAAGTGAGAAAATGTCTGTCTGCATCTCATACCAGAAAGACAAGAAGGCATTGTCATTAGAAGTATGCATATTAATTCATTTTGCTGTAAAGAAATAATTTTGCTTATGAATAAACTTTACTATTCTTTTACTATTCTTTTGAGAGTTGAGTTGAGTGTGTGCAGAAAGGATTTAATCCTGAAAGTGTACAAATTGATATTCAGATCACAACAGATCTCCTAACAAACAGAAAATGGTCTGTCAAGAATGTTTGTGATTTCTTTCTCAGCGTTGGAGTCAAGTGTTTAATCTTCCATTGCCAAATATTTGGCAAAAAGACTGGGAGGAAATTCTAAAGACACACTTCAAAGAATATCTGAAAAAGGCAAGTTTTATCTGGTGTTAGAGCAGGCAGGCATAGATTAGCATCGGCTCTGATAATGTATAATTTAATTTAACATAATTGAAAGTGAAGAATACCAAAATAGAGTTGCTAATTGACAAGACAGCACACTAGAGTATGACAATGGAATGTAATATAAAGTCAATAAAAATGTTATTTGCAGTAAGATATAAAAATTAAAATTACAGCTTGTGTGATTATTACAGTGGACTAAAGCTGCTTCAGTTAATAGATTAACTGATTTCAACAAACCATTCAGTTTTATTTACATTTTACTCCACATAGTTCAACAGTTCAACTTTTGCCAACAACATGCTGCATTGTTTACAATGCGGTGTATATTTTTAACCCCTCTCTGTATTTATTAATCTGTTTGAACAGAAAAAGATCACTGACCAAGTGAAATACTACTGTAATCATTCTGGTGTTTGTCCAGCAATGGACAACTGCATGTTGGTTTGTGCCCAAGATGCAATTAACAGATTGACATCCAAGGTAAGATCTATAATTCAGTATTGCAGTAACCCCTCTTCTGCTTTTTACTTTTTGCGTTTTTCCACCCCAGATTGATATGAACACTTCATGATTGCTCCTTCTTTGTGATGATCTGACAATATTTACCTTAGTTTCCTGTTCTTTTCACACCACAAGGGGGCCCTGGGACTGTATGATACATAAACCCCTTCTCCAAATGATAGTAAAGTGTGCTTTTTTGCATATCTGTTTTAAAAATTGTGAGTGCCCCCTAAGCAACCTGTTATACTGCTTATATCAAAGAGCTATAAGACCTATATAAAGACTATATATATAACCAGATCTATAATGTCACTAAAGCATTGGTAAATTAAAACCAAAATGTAAACAGAATAAACATCACACTCACAGCTAAACAAAGAACGATCTTTAATTCTGGTGCATCTTTATGCTGTTTAGTAGCTGTACTGTACCTCCGTGGTGTCACACATTCCTAAAGCTTTGTGGGTAAATTGTCTGTCACATTTAGATAGACCCAATCTTGCAATCTAAGCATGATGCCCGGACAGTTATTAAATGAACCCTGCATCAACTGTAGATTTTTTTAAGGGCAACGAGGCCATCCTTATGCTCTATGATAATATACATGAAAATAATAAAAAAAACATGAATCATCCTTTTTAGGACGTAATGCATGGATTGTGGTTTTCACTTAACACCCACATATTTGACTTAAATAGTTTTCAATTATTTAAATAAATAAGATGCACTGCTATTAAGCTAGGAATTATGAATTTCTGTATTACATCTACAGCAGTTGTAATTTATGCATTTTTTTTCCCCTCTTACATTTTTTTAGAGCAACCAGAAAGGACAGCAGTTCAGTCTGGTAAGACATCAGTAGTCAGACATCGAAAACAATACGATACACATCTGTACCAAATTACTAATTTTACTGTGGATTATTTGGCGATGGACTATATGGCCATAAATATGTGCACCCCTGACCATCGCACCCATATGTGGTTCTTCTCCAAACTGTTGCCACAAAGTTGGAAGCACACAATTCTATAGAATATCTTTGTATGCTGTAGCATTACAATTTCCCTTCACTGGAACCAAGAGGCCCAAACCTGTTCCAGCATAAGTGCGCTCCATGAAGATATGGTGTGTTAAGGTTGGAGTGAAAGAAATTGAGTGACCTGGACCCATCTTTGGGATGGATTGAAAGACCAACTGCACCAGGCCTTGCCCAACGTCAGGGGGAATATGGGGGAGGGGAGCAAACCTCATTATTGATGGATATGGTTTTGGATTGGAATTTACAAGCACATGTGGGTGCGATGGTAAGGTGTCCACATACAGTGGCTTGCAAAAGTATTCAACCCCCCTGGAATTGGTCAAACCAAAGTCCCGATCTGAATACCATTGAAAATCTGTGGCACTGCTTGAAAATTGCAGTCAGCAAACAACATCCAACCAATCTAAAGAACCTGGAGCAAATCTGCCAGGAAGAAAGCGTGAAAATCACTCCCAACCTGTGTGCAAAGCTGGTAGGAACTTAACCCCAACAGATTTAAAGTTGTTATTGTAGCGAAAGTTGGTTCTACCAAGTACTAGTCTGAAGTGGTTGAATACTTCTGCAAGCAGCATTTTTTAGTTTTAACATTTAGAATCTGTGTAAGTGTCCTTTGTAATCCAACTGAATTTGATGACTATTAAGGAGGAGGAATACTTCTGCAAGGCACTGTACTTTTGGCCATATAGTGTATGTACTTAACCAGTGCAATTGTATTGTCAAATAGAAGGATCTATTACGCTCAACATCAGAGTCTCCTAAATGTGGAACACTGGTGTCCTTCATTATCGAAAGCAAACTGCGTGCTCTAGCCTGGAACCGTGAGGACTACCTTTATCTTCTGTATGATGAACAGCTGAGAGATGTTTTTTTGACAATGCGTAAGATTTTATTATTTTTTTTCTTTAAAATATGATTTATTCAGATAGTTCTGTGTCACTTGTATTGACCTTGCCTTTCCAATACTTTCGGAGGGGACTGTATGTGATGGTTCAATTTATTTGGCCATATAGTGTAATTAAGTTGCTTTATGAAAATATGAAGTCAATATGAGACTATCACCAGCAGTGGAGGACAGGTTCGCTCATAGCTCAAGCTGTTACACAGACAGCCTCAAATGCCCAGCGTGTCCCAGCTAAGCAGATGTAAATGGAAAGTTGGCCATTTACTGATGACTCTTTATAGTATGGTCAGAAGGTTACAACGTGTGTGCGTGTGCATACAAGAAAATATCCAGATGTTTAAATACCATCTTTAGTGGTTAAAAAGGGTGAAATAGATCTAGTACAGTATTGTGTTTTTTGAACGATGTTATCAACATGGGTCTGAAGTTTGGGAGAAAGATTATGCTTAAAACTCCACCTTCTACACGGTTAACTTTCCACAAATTCCTGTTAAATCTCTCTCCATTTGTGATTTTCCACACCTCTACATCCCTGTCTCCTACTGTTCAACATCTCTCTCCTACTATTCAACAACTCCTACCCAAGCGTTGCTACCACAAAGCAGAAGCTAACCAGAGCTACAGCCAGAGTTCTTAGCACTTTTACAGTTCTACAGTTACTCTTCATGTAATTTAGTTGAAGACATCTGAACTTGAAAATGTAGGTTAAAAGTTTATTCAGAACAAAATTTAGGTGAGTAATGAGACTTTCCACATCTCCATGCAGAGCAACAGCAGATGGACAAGATCTTCACAGCACATCTCCCAACCACACAACTAATACAAAGAGCTCGCAATCTAATGGACCAACTGATTGAGGAAATGAAGAACAAGTCAATACCATGCAAACTAC
Organism: Pangasianodon hypophthalmus; assembly: GCF_027358585.1. Classification (NCBI taxonomy): domain Eukaryota; kingdom Metazoa; phylum Chordata; class Actinopteri; order Siluriformes; family Pangasiidae; genus Pangasianodon; species Pangasianodon hypophthalmus. The sequence continues at coordinate 1,172,701 of NC_069733.1, read as the reverse complement.
TGAAAGGAATTATTGAAAGTAAACACTGTGCCAACAGTTACTTACTAGGTGAGTTCTGAACTTTTGTAGTGCTTAAATTCTGCTTAGGCATCTTTTCAGTATATGTGGCACCATCCACTGGACTGGACTTGGTGCTCCCATTTTAGTAATGTCATACAGGAACCAGACTCAGAAGGGAACCCATCCTCATCTGGGTGACACCGGATAGTGCAATTATAAATAAATCCCTTCTACAGCTGTGTACTACATGGACAAATAGTGCAATTGTGTAACCAGGAAATTCATTATAGTTTTCCCATGAAGTCTGTTTTGTTGAACTTATCCACTGTTCACTGTTCGTGGCAGTTGCAGTCCTAAAGCCATCATAGCAACTGTAGTCCTAATTACTCACTTCTTTGGATTTGCCATCAGTCAACCCCATCTCAAGTCTTTAAGGTCTGGTCTCAAATGCTAAATCAGATCATTTAGGTAGGCAGCTGCATATGCAAAATGAGGCAGGAACATCTGGTCCATTAGGAGGTGCAATATGACTGGGGGCTCAAACAAACTGAGCAGAAGTGTGACAAACTTGTGTAAATTTGTGTAATGGTGTGCAAAAGTAAATTTTTTTCACTGGCCATTGACATTAAGTGGATCTGCCAATATCTGTATATATCTCTATATAAATGCATGCCACACACAACCATTCCAGCAGTTCATCAGTGTGTGGCAGTGGATACGCATCAAATTTAGACACTGCATTGTTTTGATTTCACCTCAAATTGCACCACCCCATCTGCCTTGGACGCACGGACCACAGAGCTAGACCAGTTGTTGAAGCACTCCTCAATTACAAAACAGTAAAAACTCTCACAAACTTATGCTTATGTATGCCATAACCACACAGTGCTGTGTTTTACACAAGATGGAAACCAAAAAGTAAATATGGAACCTGATATAACACTGCTTCTGGTACTAATATGGATACCTATACATTTGGGCATACTTGAGCATACAAAATGCCAGAATCCACAGAGAGAAGCTCAGGGAGGGTTCAAGTTTGTGCAGAAGAGGAACTATGTTGATTTAGAATTTGAAAGTAGTTTTGGCCTTATCCAGTTAATACTAAGATGATTGCTGCTTAAGATAAAAGAGCGAAGTTCAGTTTTAAAGCCATATCTCCTTTTTTGCCTGAAGCTGAAAATGTTTCATTAATTTAAAACTTTTTATTGGTTACATTTTATGCATTAAATAATTTTTCTTAGTTTGGTTTATGTGGTAACGTCCCACAGAGTATCTAGCTGAGCTATGCCTATAATTAGGGCAGTACTTTTTAATAAACATTTAAACCATGTTTTTTAAGAACACAGTCTATTTTTTCCTATATAGGAAAAAACATGGACGCATTTCAGAAAACAATAAAGGAAGCAGAGGAGGATTTCAAAAAATTTGAAAGCCGGAAAAGCAAAGTAAAGGTACTCAATGACCTTAACCAAGGCATGCCAGGTACAGTGGAGTGTTTGTTTCTTTTTGAGCAGTTTTATTTTAATTCTATTTTTCAATGTTAGTATCATTCGTCACATGTTGAAATATTAAATAATACACTTGTGTGAAAACTGATTTTTTTATGGTTTGAAGCCCCAGTAAACTTTTCTTTCATAATTAGCTGTTACCTGTAGCTTCTGTGGTGAATTTGTCATTGACTGCAAAAGACAAAACAGTGTTTTTTTGCGAAAGAAGTCTCGTTGTGTCTGAGCCAAAGAAAATTGCATTTTAACTATTTTAGCGTAGTAGTTTTTGTGGTAATGTTGAGTAGTTCCACCTCATCTTTTTTTAATTAAAAAGTGAGAAAGATTAAAGGAATGAAAATTAGCAGAGTGGCTATACTATGATTGAGAGAATCTTTATCTGCTAGGCCCAAATTTTATAATGTTCATCATAACATATTGAACAGCCAAGTTTGCAGTTTGCATTTGAAACATGAAACAAATCCTCAAGATAAACATAAATATTTTATCCATAACTGCATTTTCTATCATTGTTTTTCAGTTGATGTAAAACATCTTGAGACAACTTTGTCAATCGAGCTGGACAAGGAGGAACGTTCACTGAAAACTGTCATGGACATGGTGATCAGCGAAGAACCTGGAAGTGACACACATTTTCTCAATAATCAGGCATTTGAAAAGATTCATCTTCTGTCTAAAAGCACATATTTCAAAGAACTGTGGCGAAAAACAGCAAAACAAGCCAAGGACACTGAGTTTAAAGAGATTGCATTAATTCCACTGGATCAAGTCTACGATAACATTTACAAACCAGCATTTGAAGAATTTAGAAGCTCGTACGAGGCCTTGAAGGATCTCTCGATGAGTCTGCTGGACTTGGAGAGTAAACTGGGCAAATTTTTAAATAGCATGTCAAAAGAACTGAAAACGATGGCAGATGTGTTCACTGAAGATAAACAGGAATGGATTCAGAAGACACGTGAACACATTGAACGTTACAGAGCTCTTCAGTCTGCAAAAGAAAATGCAGAAGTCATCATTGAACTAAAAAATAACCTTGGTCTATGTGGAGACTTTGGTGGCATTGACAACCTCGAGGTATGCAGTAACTTATGCTTCTCAGTTTTTTCAGGATAAACTAGGAAGTTACATGAATGTCCTAAAGATGAGCATTACTAAAAATGTGTAGATTAAAACTGGATAAAAGATAATCATATTTAGTAAACTACTGGTGCTAGTGTAATTAAAAAAAAAAAAAAATAAGGGTTTTGATTATTACATCTGAAATTGAATCTACATTTCTTTTCCATCGGTAATGAAAACTACCATGCCTATAATAATAATAAATATTCCTGTAATTTTGTATATCACGTTGCGTTAATGTCTAATTGCAGCATATGGACTGCAAGTGCTTGTGTGATCTCACTGAAAATGTGTCCAAAGTCGGAAACCAGTTGAGAGAAATTCCAAAACCAACAGTTAGCTTTCTAAGAGAATTTAATGAATGTATCAGACGAGGATTCATCTCATGGATTAAAGAAATCATAAAAGGTAAGCATTCAGTACCCCTCTTTTATAATAGTAATTATAACTTTACTCAAATTTCTGGATATTTCACTGCAGTTATTATGCACTACTTGGGGAAAAAGTAATTAAATTCTTTCAACAAGCCTTAACCGCATTAATGATGGCACATTTATTGGAGCTTTATGAGCCATTATTGGAATTTAGAAAATGCTTCCAGAGCATTGGTAACAAATGATAATAACTAATGATAAAACCACAGTTATTTCTAATTCAAATGTAGTTCATGAAAGTTTTTTTGATATTTATTACTTTATTTACTAATTTTTCAAGACACTGGAGAGCTAACGGCATTTGTGGAGCTGGCCTCTATCTCTGCTGGAGAAAATAGCATGGACATTGGCAAAGTGTGCTGTTTCAGAGACGCCATATCTGCTGCTGCACCAATAATATATCAACTCTCTGAAATATCTGGAATTAAAGCTCTTTTGCAAGCTGTCAACAAGCTTGGTTGTGCTATAGAAAGTGACAAAAATCTGGAAACTAAACTGGTAAGTTTCATTTAAAATGCACTGTTGAACTCTGCATGGAAAGCATTTCCCTCTCCCTTGTGACAGAACATGAGTGGCACGTGATAGCTGTGGTACAGTTGACGCACTATATGGCCAAAAGTATGTGAACACCTGACCATCACACCCATATGTGGTTCTTCTCCGAACTGTTGCCACAAAGTGTGAAGCATACGATTGTATAGAACGTCTCTGTGTGCTGTAGCTTTACAGTTTCCCTTCACTGGAACTCAAACCTGTTCCAGCATGACAATGCCCCTGTGCACAAAGCGAGCTCCATGAAGACATGGTGTGTGAAGGTTGGAGTGGAAGAACTCGAGTGTCCTGCACAGAGCCCTGACCTCAACCCCACTGAACACCTTTGGGATGAACTGGAACACCGACTGAACCCCAGACCTCCTCGACATCCCAACATCAGCTCCTGACCTCACTAATGCTCTTGTAGCTGAATGAACACAAATCCCCACAGCCACGCTCCAACATCTAGTGGAAAGCCTTCTTTTTGGTCGTATAGTGTATCTGGTGGGTGGGAATTGACAGTGTGGTAACAACAAAGGGTTAAAATATAGTATCTATCAACAGCTACACAAGGAGTCTATTAATGTTAAACAATGCATTATATGAATGAAGAATGATGTAAGGGACAAACTCACCCACACACACAGCTGTCCTTTTGCGTCATTTGTTCTTTGATTCGATAATGTGTATTTGGTTGATCTACTTTCAGATTCTCCTTCAAAGGCATTTTGTAGAAAAGACAATTCGGTAAAGCTATCAAACTTCAGAACTCCACCACCATGTTGTAGCCAATGCCGCATCTTCTGTCGTGTCTTCTGTCGCATCTTTTATGTGCTACGCCCAGCACTCACCCATATTAACCTTAAAATATGAGTTACAGTTGATTTGTTATTTGTTTTTCTAATACTTGCACATGTCGCCGCAATTATACATTTAAAAGACCTGTCACTCTCTAACACATTATAAACATGTTATTTATTACTTTTTTAACAGAAAGACTCCTGTGACAACATGGAGTGGCTCAAAATTGCCTATGAGACTCATGGTTCTGTTGAGAGGTCGTCTTTGCACCAGGCCACAGATATAAATGAAAGTGGGCTTTACATCATCAAAAGTCCATCTGAAGCTCAAGCAAGGGTAAAATGTTAAAATCTATTACTTTCTGCACTGAGGTTATTAGTTATCTATTGCAGATATTACAGAGGCTCAGTGTCTTTTCTTGCATTTCTTCTTACAGCTGCACTTTCTATTTATGGTTACTTATTAAATTTATGGCTATTTGTTAGAATAAATTCAGTATCAAACACTGTTATAATTTAAGCCCTTGTACTCTCATGTAGTTCTAACATTTTAAAGACAGTTATACAACTATGAGAATAGAAAATTAAGACTATAATTGGGCAAATGTAACAAAGGTGGTTTGGTTGTACTGAATGACTTGTTGCATTCCCTAATGAAGTTTTAATTTGTTTTATAGATTAATCTGGAAAATTGCATCACATTAAGATGCAAGGAAATCTTGGTTAATGGACAAGATGCAGAATACAGAACATACAGCCTTTCTGAGCTTCAAGAACTGCAAAACAAACTGATGCTGATTACTGTCAGCGTTAAAAACCGAGAGGATGAAATCACAACCTACATTGAGGTAGGTTTATGAATGGAGTTAGAGTGCTCTCCACCAGCTTTAGCTGTGCAGGTGTACAAAAAAAATAACTTACTTAAAAATTCAATAGTTCAGAATCAAATGCATGCCAATTTATTTAAATTTGCTGATGATGAATAACATTCATCTTCACACCTCACTTTTTGCTGACATTTTTCATTTGTGAGGAATTGTCCACAATATCACAATTTCGTTCCTCTTCTGGCAAAATGTCTTTGACTCTAAATTCAAAGTCAATATTAGCATTGTTATAAGTTCTTGCTAGCCTCTGCCAGATGTTCCAAATCAGTCCATCCCTTCGTTTTTATCCTATGAATTTTATCCAAATGTGTCTCCAAAGCTCTTCCCTCAAAAGACAAGCAAAGTGATATGGTTCAGAAATACTGGAGTAACACCAGAGGTTACACATCTGATTACAAAAATGCTTTTTTTTTGTAGAATTGGTGCTGTTTTACTTTTCTATGTAGTTACATAGCTAACAAAGCTAGAGATAAGATAAGATAAGAGAAGATAAGATAAGATAAGATAAGAAGGCCTGGCTAGAGTACACTGCTAGATAACTTTGGCTAAAATAACAAAATAATTAAGAAGCAGGAAGGATCAAGTTTCTCCCTCACAAGATCTTCTGTAAAGTTTAGAAGGTTTTTGAAGTTACAGGCCATTGTTATGTATACCTGCATTGCAGAATGTTTAATGTATTACTATGGAATACCATGATGCCCATTTGGTTAGAACCTTACTTAAACATCCCTGCTCCTGTTAATCAAGGCCTTCAGTAACATGTGTATTTTAAAGGCAGGTGTGTTGAAATTAAACTCTGCAGGGCAATAGATCTACCACAGTTCAGACTGGTCAACAGATTGCCACCAGATATTCTTATTTAAAATGCAAAACAGTTTCTGGATGGAAGGATGGAATAAATTTAAAAATGGAATAAATGTGTGCTGGTGATGCTGGTGTGATGCACAGTATCTAGGCAAAGCTCTCAGGCATATCAAGCCACCTTTATTTATATAGCTCATTTAAAATACAAATTTTGGCCAAATCTCAGCTAGTCCAAACAACAATGAAATAAAGCACAAATAAAATAAGATAAAAAATAAAACTAAATTAGTAAATCAAAATAGCAATAAAAACATTCAAGACAAAACTATGGTAAAAAGACAGGACAAAAACAGAAGACCTGATACTACAGAAATGAAAGACATTCAAATGCTTGGGAGAATAAATATGGTTTTAAATTGTAGTTAAATATGGCAACAGTGGGTGATGCCTCCATGAAAAAGGAAAAGCTGTTACATAATCTTGCAGCTGTGACAGTATATAAAGCCCAGTCACCTTTAAACTTCCTCCGAGTTCTTGGAAAGGTTGAAAGAGGCCGGTTAGATGATCATGAAGCACTTAAGGTATTAAAAAGACAGAGATCAGAGCTACAACTTGGTGCCAAGCCAAGATTTGCAGAGATTTAAAAACAAATAAAATTTGAGCTCTATCTTGCACTAGACTGGCAACCAATGAAGGGAGGACAAGAGAGATGTGTTCCCTCTTTTTAGTGCTGGTCAGGAGCCGAGCAGTTGCATTTTGGAGACGGGACAGGGTTGACTGACCCTGAGTCCCATGAAATAATATTTTTTACACCTTGAGCATATCCCTGAATTGGTTGGCCATGCAAAGAAATGTGACTGAGCTTGAAATTTATAGAACAAACCAGCTGTAAATGTAGCCATTTCTATTTCTTATAAACTTATAACGAATACGCAACACAGCTGTTAAATTTGAATACTGCTCATGCGTGGAGGATGCAGTGGAGACGAGTTGTTGTACAGGTGTCTACACCCATGGACCAGTTCTGCTTAACGCTCTTCATCAGACCTCTCTGCTGTTTCAGCCTTACTGTGTACGTCTGGAAATACATACTTCTTCAACTATGATGAGCCCGGGGTAACGATAGTAAATAGTGCCCCTATCAGACCATGTTAACCAGAAATATTAACAGACCATGTTAACCAGAAATCAGTGAACCCAACTGAAAGCTGACATATAGTGAGAGACAGTAGAAACTACCTTTCTCAACTTAGTGTAAAGGCCATCAGTGAGAAGAAGAAATCTTACTTCCAAAAGGCCGAGTAGGCAAAGTGTGGAACGGGCAACAAGACCTCATGTTAGGCTCATGACGTAATCCGAAAGTGAAGTAATGAAATAATTCCAAACAGTCAGGTAATCTAATTGAAATAGTTTCTTTTTCCATTTAATCCCAGGAATTGATCACTCAGTCAGTTCTTAAAGCAGTGATGATGAACATAAACAAATCAAATTTACCCACATGGTGTAGAATTGCCTCTGCTACTCAGAAAAAAGCAATAGTATTTATCCATGTTTTTTTTCAGGTTTTGGAGCAGATCATAAATGTGGGAAAGTGCTTCCTTGAGCTCCGTGATGCTGGACATATTCTGTTTCAAGACTGGGAGATGACGGCCTACTGCCAACAAAAACATGATATTAAAATTTGGGTGAAATTTGGGATTACAAATGTAGAGATCAAAGGTTACAGACCGCTGCTTGATGAGTTGAAAGGACTGTGTGAAAGCATGAGAGGTTGTCTCTCTGAATGGTTAAAGTACACAGAGCAGAAACGAAACATGTACTACTACTTAAACTACTTCACAGCAAAACAGCTAGTCTATCTGTGTTGCTCTGTGGCTGAATTTCGGCATGAGTGGAAGAACATTAGCACTGGTCTTCTTAACATGCTATCCATCATGAAGGACAACATTAAAGAAAGCGATGTGCAAAATGCACTCACCAAAGCACTCGAAACCCCAGCTGAAAGTGGCGAATCACAAGCAACGCTCGAACTCAAGAAATTCCTCAATGTTTTTCCAGACACGATCGAATATTTTCTTGATACAGGAATTACAGAGGAAGAGATCAAAGCAGCAATAATGTTTTGTGAAGAAGACGAGCAAGTAGCAGGAGGCTACAGAGACTCTCGGACTATAGAGGAGTACCAAGACACTGTGATGCAATGCATTGATGATCATCAGAATGATGAAGAATGGGTCCAGGAATGGTGTGAGAAATATGAGACAAGACGGGACAGTGTCCTTAAAAATCAAATGAAATTCAAAGGTGGACTCACGACAGAAGAAGTGTCTTTTTCAATGACAGAGGAGCAGATTGCAGCAGCATTTGAGAACTTGGAAAATTCCGATGAGAAGATTGTAATGCTTTGGAAGACGTACCACAACAAACTCTCAGGGCTTGTATCAGACAAGTTTGTAGACTTAGATGTTCTTGGAGAAACCATGAACCATCTTGCCAAATCTGCAGAAGTGACCGTGAAACGAAAACTACCGATCATTTTGGAAGGGGGCAAACCCAACCTGATTTCCTGTAAAGATGTTGAAATGCTTCCACTCTGCCTATCTCTGTACAAAGATAAAGCGCAACCGTTGCCAACCTATGATGAAATTCTGGTCTGTACCTCTGAGACGACTGCAGAAGAGGTGGAACTGATTATCAGGAGAGCTGTACAGCCTGGCAGCACACACGAGAAGATCTACTGTTTACTGAATGCAGACAAACTGAATCATGACGTGTCCCGAAAGTTCGAGTCCATTTTCTACAAAAAAACCCAGGAGGCACATGTCCAGGGAGGCACGAATAAGAGCGATTACCAGTTGATTATTTTCTGCGACTCAAAGGCACATCACAGTTATGTTGCCACTGCTTTTGACATGTTTAAGAGGACAGTCTCTGAGAGTCCAAATCTAAATGACGAAATTAAACAATACCTCCAACACAAGCACCAAACATCCTCAGAAGTCGAAACTGGGTTTTCAAAATTGAACCAACTTGACCAATTTCAGCTGAAAACAAAACTCATTTTCTCAGAACATGCTGGCATGGGTAAGAACTCTTCTCCACTTGGCTTAAGCATCCAGCTGCCCAGACTCATTTCATTATTTAGATTTATTTAGCTACAATGTTAAAGTGTTAAAATGTACTTAGTGAGCCATTTCCACATTGTGAAATATCCGATATATAATTTATAAATTAAAAAAAAATTAAATGATAGTGATTTTGTGTGTGTGTGTGTGTGTGCCTTTGGCTTTTTGACTTGTTTACTTTTTATTATTCTACAATAGGAAAATCCCTGTATGTGAAAAATCTTGTGAAAGTGTCTGAACAAAACCTTAAAAGCGCAGGATTTACTTATAAAACAATACGGATAAGCCAGTCACAGCTGAGGACTGAAGACATTGCCTCTCAGCTGCGGCAGTATGAGGACAAACCCATGGACAAAGTCCCCAGAATCTTTCACTTTGACATTCCTCCTGTGGTGAGTACTTTTATTTTATAATCTGTTGAAAAAAGCAGACTACATGTAATTTTGATACTGTAATTTTAACCACAATAGGATGCAATTCAAAATATGCTTACTTGGATTTGAACACTAAACGTGCCCATAAAGTGTCTAAAAGCTGTCACTATGACTGAGATAATGTGAGCTGCAAATGAATTTTAGTAGCAGAAACAGTGATCTCAGCAAATTGTTAGTTGGATATCTAGTTGCATCTCAGAAAAAACTCCAAATGCTATGATTTAATGCTGTTTCTATGTTTCACAAATTGTGTAAACATTTTGTATGACAGTATATTTTAATAGGGAATTGTAAAATAATTAGATTTTTAAATTATTATACGAATAAAGGTGATGAGAGATGGCTACAGGGAGAGGACTGGCAAATAACAATAACAAAAAACAAATCCAAAACACTAGACATAAACAAGGTCACGAGACAGATGTGAGGTCAGGTGAACAAACAGGATATCAGAGGTTGAGACAAAATCACAATCCAGAGTTTGATTGTTATAAACAGTAATGAAAACAAAGATGAGCAGATGCTTTGCAGTGAGTGTGTGTTTGGAGTGTGTAGTGGGGTGGTGATTAAGTCCAGGTGTGTGTGTGTGTGTGTGTGTGTGTGTGTGTGTGTGATCAGTAAGTGGTGACTGTGAATGTGACATTGAATGTGGTGTGTGAGTGTTGTAGTTGAAGGAGTCCATGTTTGTAGTTCATGGTGCATTCTGGGATATGGAGTTGATACACTGATGCCAGTGTATTTCTATAATGCATTTCTATAATGCTGCTTTGTGGTGATGCATTACTAAAGATTCCCCACAACTAGCCTGCTGTAAACAAAACCCTACCCTACTGTATGTCATACCCTGACTATCAGACCGTTCCAGCACTAACTTGCGTAAATTCTGTGTTCAGGTGACAAAAGGACTGTACACGTTTCTGCTGCAGCTGTTTGTGCTGAGATGTTTTCAGAGCCCTGATGGGATCATATGGAGGTACAATGACTCCCACATTTACTTGGTGGAATACACAAAAAGAAAGCACAGGGAATGTGACCGGGACAGCTCTGAGGTAATCACTGTACTAAATGATTTTGTGAATTTAACGTTCCAGCTTTGTTGTAAGTTTAAATTCCAGAAATGGCTGGCTTTTGTGATTGGACTGGATTCTGCTTTATCATCATTTATTTTTATTTTATAAAAAACACACACACGCACAGCTTTCCTTAATCCCCCAGAAGGTTTGCTTCTCTCGTGAGTGATTTTAAACATCATATTTCTTTGTTGTTTCACTTATACACCTCCACTGCTTGGCCTTTGGCTGGGTTTGGGCAGAAGACAATGGGAAAGAGCGAGTGATTCATGTAGTGTATTCATACTGAAGAAAAAGTGAAACATTTTCTAGACACATTTATACACACCATTGTATACTATGTAAAAGATGACATCATCTTTCCAGGCAAGATAAAACGCATTAAGAAAAAAAACGAAAAAGAAAAGAATTAAAGTGGTATTACAACTCTGACCTGGTTTTATATGATATGGTTAGCTTCTCAACGTATTTAAATATTTACTGAAAATTGAATCATTTCTGTAACTATTTTTTACTTGCAGATATCGTCTCAAGTAGAAGATGCCTTTTTGGAAATGTTGCCGACTGTTAAGTGTCTTTCACCTGAGGAAACCCTGAGACATCTAGAGCAGAAAGGATCGTACGATAAAGACTACCGGCTAATGGATGAAGGAGAGTTTCGTAGTGAAGCCTTTCAGCGCACTTACCAGTACTTCAAAATCTACAGACTAAAACAAGACCAACTTGAGGCTTTCTCTTTCGATCCCGAATTTGTTGAAGATTCACCGAAGGAATGGTTAGAGTGTCTTCTGCAGTTCTGTGACATTAAAAACCCATCTTGGGGAGAACTGAGGAATTTCACACACTTTCTAAACAGCCAGCTGAAGAAATGCGAACAGTCCATTTTTTGTAGCGCTGCCTTAAAAGATGACCTGACAGGCTTTAAAAAATTCGTTGTGAAATTCATGATGACAATGTCCAAGGATTTTTCCATGAGATCCCTAAAGACGTCAGATGACAGTGACGAGAAAGTGGAAGATGCAGCAGCAGAAGACACGGCTCTCAAAGAATTTCAGCTCCGAAGACGATGGGAACAACAGGCGCATCCTTACATCTTATTCAATGCGGATAATGATTCCATGACATTTTTAGGATTCCACATTCACAATTTAGATGCAGTTGATGCTCGGACTAAGGAGGTAGTGGAAAAGAAAATTATCGATAAGACACTTTTTATCCAATTAAAGGCTCAGAGAGTGCCTTTTAACATTGACTTTGAGAATATGCCCCGTGCCGAGCAGCTTGTTATTATAGGCAGAGTGCTAGGAGTCGGGATTGTGAAGGATCCAGATGATACGTATCAGCTGACATTAGATAATGTGATGAAAATCCTTGCAATTCACCTTCGATTTGAGTCGGACATTCCTGTGATCATCATGGGAGAAACAGGATGTGGAAAGACCCGGCTGGTCCAGTTCATGTGTGACCTGCTGAGATCAGGGAAGGAGAGACAAAACCTGATTGTGGTGAGGGTGCATGGAGGTACATCATCCGAGGTCATTTACAAGAAAGTGAGGAAGGCAATCGAGATTTCAAAAGAAAACGAAGTCCATAATTTGGATACGGTGCTGTTTTTTGACGAAGCTAATACGACAGAGGCTGTTAATGCCATCAAGGAGGTGATCTGTGACAAGTCTGTCAATGGAGAACAGATCGAAGCACCTCGCCTTAAGATCATTGCAGCATGTAATCCCTACAGGAAGCACTCAAAGGAGGCCATAGAGCAACTGGAACGAGCTGGATTGGGATACAGAGTCCGAAGTGAGAATACGGAGGAGAAACTCGGGCAGATACCAATGCGGCAGCTGGTCTACAGAGTTCAGCCATTACCGCCAAGTCTTACTCCTCTGGTGTGGGACTTTGGGAAGTTGAATGAGCACACGCAGGAGCTCTATATCACACAGATGGTCAAGACATTCTTTCGCAAAGAAAACCTTCCCGATAATGGACACCAGGCTTTATTTACAAAGGTAATCTCTGCCTCTCAGAAGCATATGGTAGAGTTAACTGATGAATGCCGGATGGTCAGTCTCAGAGACATAGAGCGGTGCATGAAAACAGTCATGTGGTTTTATCAACAAAGGCGCAAATTATTTCAGGAAATTGACAGAATTAGAGGAGAGAAAGGAAGCACTGATGATCTGGTTCGGTCTCTTATTCTCGCAATCGGAGTTTGCTACTTGGCTTCACTGGAGAATCGCAATGAATACTTAGAAAAAGTCGCAAAAGCTTTCTCTCCTGGCGTGACAGACATTGACATTCAGAGAGAGATTGAGCTTTGCAAAGAAGCATTCATCTCAAATGTTAACTGTCCAGCTTCAGTGGCAAAGAATAAAGCTCTGAAAGAAAATGTATTCATGATGGTTGTGTGCATGAATCTAAGAATCCCACTGTTTCTGGTTGGAAAACCTGGAAGCTCGAAATCTTTGTCCAAGACAATAGCTGCTCACGCAATGCAGGGCAAGGCTTCCCCAAATGCTCTTTTTAAAGGATACAAACAGGCACAGCTGGCCTCATTCCAGTGCAGTCCACACTCATCTCCTGATGGGATCATCTCAATATTCAGGCAATGTGCACAGTTCCAAAAAGACAAAAATTTGGAAGAATATGTTGCTGTTGTGGTCCTTGATGAAATTGGATTAGCAGAAGACTCTCCAAAAATGCCACTGAAAACATTACACCCCCTACTGGAATATGGATGTGTTGATGATGAAAGTCCTGATCAGTTCAAGAAAGTTGGATTTATTGGAATTTCCAACTGGTCATTGGATCCAGCGAAGATGAATCGTGGCATTTTAGTTCTGAGAACATCTCCTGTGACGGAGGAGCTGGAAAACACAGCTCGTGACATTTGTTCAAGTGATAAGGAACCAGTCGACGCAGAGATTAAATGTTTGATTCCCAAGCTAACCGAGTTCTACTTAAGAGTGCTTGAAGAACAGAAGAGTGAGTTCTTTGGGCTCAGGGATTTTTACAGTCTCGTAAAGTTGATTATGTCCTATGCCATAGAAGCAAATGGCAGGCCATCAGATGAGGATCTAACCAAAGCTGTGCAAAGGAATTTTGATGGTTTGGATTCCCTAAATGTTCTGGAAATATTCTATGATATTTATAAAGAGAGAACAAGGAAATGTGACATAGTCTCACTGCTCAGAGAAAACCTGGACATAGGGACTTCAGGGTTTACTTCCAGGTACCTTCTACTGCCAACAATCAATCACGCTGCTCTTCAGATTTTGAAATCCCAGAACATCATTGATGAAAGCAATGTTGAAATCATCTTTGGCTCAGGATTCCCACACGATGAAGAATACTCTCAGGTTTGCCGCACGGTAAACAGAGTGAAGACGTGCATGGAGACAGGAAGGTCAGTTGTCCTGCTCAATATTCAGAGCCTTTATGAGAGTCTCTATGATGCTCTGAATCAGTGCTATGTAAAATTAGGCGGGAGTTACTATGTTGACCTGGGGCTAGGATCTCACAGAGTTAAATGCAGAGTCAAAGACGAATTTCGACTGATTGTCATTGAGGAGAAAAGCACAGTGTATGAGCAGTTCCCTACGCCGCTGCTAAATCGACTGGAAAAACACTGCTTGGAGATTAGTAATATTCTCCCGAACCATGCTCAACAGATGCAGGCTGAATTGGAGGAATGGCTAAACTCATTTGTGACACAGGATTCAACTGAAAGCAACCAGCTCATCTCCACCAAGAAAACATATGACACTATAGTTGGCTACACAGAAGATACGTGTGCGTCGGTGCTTTTACAGTGCTGTCCTCAGATAGTGTCCCGGGAACTGGATCATGATGAGAGAGAGGAAGTTCTTGAAATGGCCCAGGAAATGCTTCTTCAGTGTGCAACTCCAGATTCAGTTTTGAGAGCAACAACATACATGGAAGAAAATTCTGAGAAGTTTCTAGAGGCGTATTTTGTAAAGCAGCCACATGGCAACTTAATAGAGGCTTTAAAAAAATACAGAGAGGCCAAAACCGACGGAATTTGTCTTGAGGTACGCTTTACATGTGTATTTATCACCAGATGTTTTACTTTATATAATATAATTTCATATAATTTTGAGTGTTTATTATTATTTATTATTTAAAACAGGTATCCACATATTCTCGACTGCTCAATAAAAGAGATGTGGAGAAAATCAATAAGGAGCTTGACATTACAGAGAGCAATTCCTGTCTCTTCCTACTGAATGAATTTTACACAGAGCAAGCCTTCTCTCAAACAGTGAGGTAATGATTTTACTGACTTATGAGAGACGGTTTATAATAATTTCATAATTATTTTTGAGAAACAAATTCAGCTATACTATTATAAAAGATAAACTGTAGACTTACTGGTGCTTGCCAAGTTTGTGACAAATTGTGATTGTTTCTGCTAGTGAATTTCTTGGCAATGATGCAGGAGCACGCAAACTCGTGCTGCTGCAGTCTTACTTTGATGATCCAAAACAAAGTCAGCGACTTCTCTTCTGTGTGAGGTAAAAAGAGAAACCATTTTATACATTTTTAATGTATAACTCTGTTTTGTTTGTATTTAACTGAGTTGGAAACATCTTATTTTATTCATTTAACAAATCAATATAAAATAGCAAATTAAATGCATGATAAAATTGCTTACATCACACACAAAAATGTGTGCACAATAAACTGTCAATACACCCCAGTAATCGCTTAATGTCTATTAAAGAGTTTATCTCCAAGCTGCCTTTTTTTTTTTCCCAGACACAGCATTACACGGATCAAAAGTTCAGTCTCAGGTGGAGCTGCCTTTGACGTTGTGCTTCTTACAAGGCTTCCCCGGATTTCAGGAGGCTGTGGATATATTGCTACATTTGGAGGTTATTCCTGCTTAATGTGTTGATTTGCACAATTTACAGAGTAATTAGATGCAGAAACTATAATGAACATATCACATCACCAATGGCATGTGAAGGTTGAGTATAGCTTGAATGTCGTTGAGAATGAAAACATTTTGTATAATACGTATAACGTTTTCTATAATATTTTCTAATATTATTTCTTTAATATAACTGAAGATTTTAAATAAAATGCATTTTCATTCCAATAAGAATCTTGCTACTATGAGAACGTATCATGTTTTTTTTTTCTTATAGATTGTCTTGTAGTCAGTATACAATATGTTCTATATGGCAATTTTTCAATGCTTTTATAAATACAGTGCACATACCTGTACAGTGATGTGTGTACTGTTAGTCTCTGACCTGGTGAACCAGCATGATGATTTATTGATAGAGACTCTAAAGCACTTCTGTAAGTCACTCTGGATAAGAGCATCTTCTACGTGCCATGAATGTAACTGTAAGTATGTCTTTTTAGACGGCTGGGTTTCACTACACATAGATGAACTAATTGCAACTCCAGGATTTCCCGGCGACATTTATGAGCTGCAGCGCATGACTGTCTCAGAAAGTCTCGCAAAAAGTTCCTTCCCTGCTACAGGTAATGTTGAGATCATTTTACAACCTGCATTCTGATTTTAATTCCTTTTGTTCTCACATCAGCAATTGTACAGTGCTTGTATTTTGGTAAGAAAGTTGTTAAAGTAATTATTTTGCACACTTACAGAGGATCCTGACATGGACAGTCCTAAAACCCCGTTTTCTGAAAAACAGGTAAGCTCTGCGTGCGTGTGTGCGTGTGTGTGTGCGTGTGTGTGTGCATGTGTGTGTGCGTGTGTGTGTGTGAGGGACCCCTCACACTTTGGTACCAGGTGGAACTAGACCATGACTCGTGATGATTTTCCCTGGGGTTTTGCTGACGTGGTGTATGATGCTCGTTTGGGGAAGAACTGAAAGCATCTTTGAACTGGTCTTCAGTCATCTTTAGTAGTTCCTGAAGTAGTTCCATTGTTGGAATATGATGAACTGAGCTCCCCTTGATGGCCACTGTGCATGTTGGACCTGTCTCTGCCTTATCTCTATGTGAAGTGCATCCCTCTATCCACCAATTTTCTCTAGAATTTGAGTCCTCTGTTGAGGGCTGGTGGATCTGTCTGTGGCTGAGTGCAGAGGTTCATGGTGCCATTTGTACACTGCGTTATGTTTATGTTCTCGGGAGGGATGCTTTTGCCTTTTGTTCATAAATTTGCTGTGTGTGGTTTGTTAGCTTTTTAGGGGTCACTGGTACACTTTTTAAACTAATATATGTTGAATCCCAATTTTTCATTGCAGGATGTCTTTATTGACACACACTTGCTAATGAAGAAGTCTTTACAGAAGGGTATTTTGAAGCTGCGTGACAAAGCGGATAACACTCAGAGAGCGACAAAGCGTGTAGAAATTCTCCATGGGCTGCTGCAAAACAAATACGCTGGTGAGAAGTCCACATTAAACAATATTCCTTTTCTGAGTAACTGAATAATTAATTTGCTTTGGTAATGCAGTGCTATATGGCATTTAATGCTGCCTCTTTATAAACAGGAAGTTGTAAGTTGCCATGATGTAATGCTGTACTTCATCATTTTTTTTTATGTTGTTCAAGCTCTTGTGCTTAACCCTAGTTTACTGCAGTGTATATAACACTTTATTTCATGCAGTATGATGAATTTAATGAATTTGTTTTCAACAGTGTCTGCTGCTTTCATTAAATCACTGGAAAGGAGGATAATCAGCTTTCTTTCAGAGCAAGAGAAAATGAAGGGAAAAGAGAGCTGGGTTGTTGCTCAGGCGCTTTCTGATCGCATTGTTGCTGAAGGCAGTTCATTTAGGTGAACAGACATACTGTATATAACTTATTTTAATTGAAATTATGAGAATTAGAATAAGAAGAAGAAGAATGAAATACTTATATAAAAATAATAAGATTTGCTTTTCAGACATGTGCTGTGGGTTCATCTGGAGGGCAGCGTCGCCTCAGCCCTAGCCCACATTCTGGCAGTCATTGATGGAGACAATAACCTTGATAATCTGATCAATGATCAACCATCAGAAAAGTCTGACTTCTGGCTGAATGTATTTCAAGAGGATCAATGGGATCTGCTGCACATTCCAGGCAATATGTCAGTATTTTCTGTTCTTCTTAATCAAGGCAGAGTGCACTTTCTTGGAATGATCATCAGGAAATGAAAGCTGAAATTCTAATCTTTAATATCATTTACACTATATGGACAAAAGCATTGGGACACCTGACCATCACATCCATATGTTCACATCCATTTATTCCCCCTGTGTTTGCTGTTATAATGAGCTCCACTCTTCTGGGAAGCTTTCCACTAGATGTTGGAGCGTGGCTGTGGGGATTTGTGTTCATTCAGCTACAAGAGCATTAGTGAGGTCAGGCGCTGATGTTGGGATGTCGAGGAGGTCTGGGGTTCAGTCGGTGTTCCAGTTTATCCCAAAGGTGTTCAGTGGGGTTGAGGTCAGGGCTCTGTGCAGGACACTCGAGTTCTTCCACTCCAACCTTCACACACCATGTCTTCATGGAGCTCGCTTTGTGCACAAGAAAAATGGATTTGGACTAGACCCCTTAGTTCCAGTGAAGGGAAATTGTAACGCTACAGCATATAAAGTCTTCCCATACAATTGTGTGCTTCACACTTTGTGGCAACAGTTTGGCGAAGAACCACATATTGGTGTGATGGTCAGGTGTCCACAAACTTTTGACCATATAGTGTATATCATATATCATATAATTATATCATTATATCATAATTAACTCAAATTATGTTTATGTACTGACATAAATATAACATATGTATACATATATTTGTCTATGTGTTAAATCCTGGTACTTACCATGCTCTAATTTAGTTTAGTTTATTATTATTTAGATTAGTTTACAATTTTGAGAAATTGAATATATTCTTTCTGCTATATTTTCCAGCTATCAAGGACAGGTATCTGTCTTGTCAACGACTGGAGACCAGACTAAGTCGTGGACATGTCATTTCCCATTTAGCTGGGCTTTAAAAGACAAATTTGAGCAGATTTGGGCATGTGTCATCAATCTGAAAGGTAAAACATGCAAATGCAAGAAGTTTGAGCTGCTTGAAAGATGAATGCTGATGTTTCACGTTATAATGCTATGTTTGAAATTGACATTACACTGCTTCCCCTACATTACACTACTTGTGGTGAAATTGACAAGATAGACCAAGAACTGTGTGGATGCTAATGTGGATTTATTAAACAAAATATAATAAGAGAGCGAAGCAAGATTAAAAAAACTTAAACTAAATGCAGAACTACTAGAAACCATTATATAAAGTGGCGTAACTGCAAGTCTGGGGAAGGCTTCACAGGGAGAGTACATAGATGATGCATATATACACACAGTCTTTGATCTTAGCTGATGTGGTGGACAGCAACATGGGCATGGCTCTTGATTTGTCAGCTGTTTTCTAAGATTTTTTTTTTTTTTAATGTAAGTGTTAATTCAGGTGCTTGATGAAGTAGTAGGTATGAAAACTGCCAGTGACTCAGACAGCCTTGATACATGTCTTTCATTACCTCGAGAGATAGTAGGTCCATTTGAGCTGTGCTAGTGGCTTGGAGACAGCGTGGTGCAGAGCAGGATAAGTGCCTTAGGATAGGTGGGTGCTGGTTCATTCTTGGCTCTGTAGGCAATTATCAGTGTTTTAAAACCTGACGTGAGCAGCTACGGGAAGCCAGTGTTGGGGACACAGCAATGGGGTGGTGTGGGAGAACTTGATGAATGCTTAAGATGTTGGAGGTCTTACAAAGAAAGAGAAACAACTGAATGTATAAAAATGCAAGAACTTGAAAGAAAGGAAAGAAGCGATCCCGGTTGGTAGCTGCTTATAACTGAGGTATCCAAAGTGGGCTTCTTCACGTTGAACAACTCTAGCAAAAACAAAAGAACTGGCTTTGCCATTCCAATACTTTCAGAGGAGACTGTATGTATGTATGTATGTATGTATGTATATATGTATGTATATATGTATTCACTCAATCGTCTACATACTTCAAGGACCATCTGTTAGGCCTACTAAGGAGTACTTGGAGAAGTTTGAAGAACTGATACCTCTTACCTGGATTAAAAGCATCACAAAAGGCCATGAGCTGTTTGCCATGTTTTCTGAAGACCTTGTAAACATCTCAATGCCATCGTATCCACATGAGCTAAATAAGGTAAGTGAAAATTAAACCTGCTAGTCTTCTTGATAAATAATTAGTTGATTTGCTCCTGTGGTCACCGGAAAAATCTGGAGAATTACAGTAAAGTCTATTGTTGAGTTATTGGCTTAATGTTGCATATTTATTTGTTGTTTTGATTCCCACAAGCCAGTTGCTTGTTAAGACCAAAGTTAATAATTATGTAACAACTCGTACAGTAAAAGTTACATGGTGGTATTATAATAAATAAATTATAAAAATATAAAAAAATAAATGAATGAATTTCATTATAACAATAATGTAATATGGTGTATAATAATTATAATAATAAGCTATACTGAGGTAGTTTTCATGGAGGTCTCTGGTTTCATCCTGAGCTCAGCTTACTGTCTGTGTGGACTATCGCATGTTCTCCCGGTGTCTGCAGGTTTCATTTGGGTTCTCTGGTTTCGTCAGACAGCTTCAGCCACAGCAGTCAGGACAGATGGATGTTTTATCCTCCTTTTCAGTATATTTGATAAACCTATGAACAAATGTGTGCTTGTTCTTTCCTACAGTCTTTTTCAGAAACACTCACTAGACTCGCACCACGTCTCTATCGCGATTTAACGGGAAATGATCCTGACTGTGTCCCTCTGCCCTGGCTGTATGTAGTTAATAAATACATGCAAGACAACCATCAACTTTTCTACAGTTTATATTTCCAAAACAAAGACGTGGTCACTGGAGGAGAAGCAACAGAGGTAATAATTTGATTTTCATTTTGTCCATTCAAAAGTCATTCTTCATCAAAAGAACACAGTCACAGACAAACACTGACAATACAGTTGACATAAGTAATGTAGACCTAATATATTATTATTTTTAAGGCACTCCGCCAGGTACTTCAGGGCCTTCAGCCAAAAGAAAGTGAGCTGAAAGACTTTGACAGCTGCCAGGAGTGGCTAAAGAAAGTGAAGTCCCTGTCTGTGACTGTTGACTTGATCCTTTCAGAGGACTCTCTGGTGACACGTCATGCTGAAAATGCAGAAATGCTAATCTCAAAAATCAGGTATGTTCTGCAAAATCAGGCAGTACTACCGGAAAATTAAAGACACACTTTAAAAAGGGTTTTACTTACAGGACAGCTTTATCACCAGCTATATGATATTACAAAAAAGATTTGTTTTGATGGACTGGCACTTTGGGTTGTGTCCAGAGTTAAGCATGTGCAGTGAGGATATAATAGAAGAACGGCACACATCGGTATTCAGATCTCAGACCTAACTACAGACTTATTCAAGAGTGCTATTTTATGCATTGATGAATAATGTTCTTTTGAACAGTAACTCTAAATACAAGCATCTGTAGCAACTTGCAGCAATGGCAGACGTGGCAGAGACAGGCTTGGTGCAAAAGGGGTGCGTTTATTTTTTTTTAGAGGTGATGGAGGAGTGGTAGGGTGTAGATGTAGGGGATGTGAAGCGGTGCTGGCTTTCCAGGTCATGGGCTGTGCTGGGGCACTAGGGAGAAGCATTACTGTGGGCCAAGTGTAGTGGCGTGGGACAGCAATGCTCCTCCCAGTGGTCCAGGGCTTTCCGTGGAAAGGCATAAGGCATACCGTGGTTGGTCAAAAGGTCTTTAGTGATCCCCACATGGCTGAAGCGGAGCTTCCCTGGAGCTTAAGTCTCTGACTTCAGTTGTTATTATCTTTCCCTCATTATTGATAGTAATGTTGTGTGATGATGTAACAGGATGATGTGATAATTTCATGGTAGGATAACTGTACAATTTGACCATTTTTAGGGTTTAAATTTTTTAATTTTTTAAAAAGTAACACATCAAGCAACACATGGAAATAGCAAGTTGTTGAATACTGGTACAGAAGTTTATGGCACCAAAAAACAAGTTCACTGAAACCCGTATCATATTTCAGACTGCTCTGGCAAAGTACCTGGATAATCTATCTACTGATGGATCACCTCCTACAAAACGAGCAGGAAATGGAAAAAAAACTGCTGACCTTTCTCGTGAGAAATCTATTGTTTGCATGGAAGGTATCACACATTTTTTTCATCCATTTTAAGTTCAGTAAATCATGCTCTTCCTGTAAATAACACTTGACCTTTTATCTGTTCAGAAACTAAACTCAGAAGAAGGGAAAGAGATGGAGTGTGTGATTGATCATGTCACAGGGACTCTGGCTAAATGTAGCAAGAATGCTTGTAATGTGTTCAAGTGAGTCTGGCGAATGAGAAAAGCAACAAAAAAGTTTCACTTCAACACACAAACATTATACATTATTTTACACTTACTGTATAAATTATAAAATATGGATCCAGAATGTAAGTGTCTTTGCAGCTAAATAGCTTAAATAACTTAACGATATGAGGGAAATCTATGTAGTATCTATTCACTGAATCTTTCATTCCGGCCATTTCTATGTTCAAATTTATCGACTTCACACTGAGTCACCAATTTATAAGCATAAGCAGCTCTATAAGCATGGCAGCCCCTGCTACGTGTTGCAAGGCATCGAGGGGAATATATCTAATCTAATCTAATATAATGTATACGACTTTGTGGTGATTAATCGCTTCTTTCTTATCATCAACTTTATTTACTGCATTATTTAAATTAAGTTTGAAGGAACTTTAAAAACTTAAAAAACGCAAGTAATTAAATGTCAGTAATTGAGTGAGTTATTGACACCCACCATTCAGCCTCACTTATGATTTTTGCTAATTAAACATTATAAACAGAATAGTTATTAATTTATTCATTAATGCATGGTTTTATTATTTTGCTTATTTTGTTATATTTCATTCATTAATTCACTGTATTTAAAAACTCAATTAATACATGTGTTAATTTACTATGTTAACATTTCTTATGGTGTATTAATGCTGATGTTCGTGCTATTTTAATGTTAACTGATGTGGTAAATATTATTTGTTAAGCGTACCCACACATAATTACCAACATAATGTTCCTTGCTAATAGCATACGTCTAATGCAGATAACACAAAACACTCACATATACAAAGTACCTCTCCGTATAGCACATTTTGGCCAGAAAGTCTGGTAAGGGAGAAGGTTGAAAAATCTTTATTTTTATGTTGGAAAATGTCATATGTGTAATAGGAGTTGATTGAACAAACTTACATGTGCTGAAAACATCTGTCATCTTTACTATTGAACGTTACTGTACTGCTAATATAATAATAAAAAAAGGTAAGCATTTTTGTTCTGTTGTGTCATCAGAGTCGTGTGTGGCTACTGTGATAAGGACTTCACAGAGGACGACACAGCTGAGGTCGAATGTGGACACATGTTTCACATATCTTGTTTAAAGGAACACAGTGACACGCAGTGTAGGAAGTGCAAAAAACAGATCAATCAAGATTACAAACCTTGTGGAGTTGTGGCCAAGTAGGAACATCTGGATTTGCTGTTTGTCATTTTATTTTGGTGGCCAGAAATTCAGAAATTAAAACTTTTAGAAACTTATAAGTATGCATGAATCCATTTGTCTGTCTTTCCCCCTTTTTTTTCCAGAGAAACCTTTCTAAAAGTGAACAGATTTAGAAGAAAGTGCAATTCGTTCTTCGTGGAGTTCATGTGGAACTTTGTCAGCAGCAAAGAGCAACTGACTGACAACGTCCTGAACAAACTCATGGACTATGTAAGATGTAGCCCATCTGCAGAAGGTAAATATTTAAGAACATTATGTGAAATGTAGTTTGTAGACGGTGGGTGAATTAATCTGTATTTTCTATTAAATAAAGTCCTGAAACACACCAGACTGAGAATAAATGCAGAAAAAAATGGTTGAATTATTAAAACTTTTTCATAAAGTTGCAGTAGTGAACCTGGTCTAGAGAATTATGCTACAGAAAGAAAATACATGATGACTGATACTGCATGTCAGAGTGAAGTATATTACAAGGCAAATAAGAATGAACATCCTTAGCGTATAAAATTGTTTCTTCTTCAGGGATATGAATATTTTACAACATATTTTCACAGCTACGAGTGAGAGGTCCACTTTACAGCAGTACATGAACCCAGACCTTGCTGTCCAGTCTCTCATACTCAAGATCCTACTGAAATGCGGGTATTGTGTTTGTCTATATCTTTGGTTTTTGAATATTTTATCTCTAGCACATTTAAAAAGTGACACATTGGATTGTTATGAAGATGGTTATCTTGCGGTGTTTATCTATGTTGGTATAGCGTAATAACATTAACACTATATATATATAATTAATAAACACTGTGTGTTGCTGTTATAGAAAAATACTGAGTGACAGGGTGGAGAAGTGGAGTAATTTGACAACAGTTACAATTTTTATTTATTGGAGAACGACAGATTTTTTTTTCTATTTTATAGTTACATTAAATGTCGTGTAATGTCAATAAAACAAGTTCCTGTTCTCACTTCTGACCAATCAGAATCATTTAGAAGCACTGTGATATTTATATTGTCGTGCTGTACTATTTAGTTCAAACTGCTTGTCGGATTAAGAACTGGCGTTTGTTTTCTGGGCAGAATGGAGGAAACAGCACCTCAGCTTCAGAGGTTCGTTGAAGAGGCTGTGAAATCAAACGAGAGGAACGCTGATGAAATCTACTTCATGGTGGTGCGCAGCATCGAGGTCTGTTGTCAGCACTGTCTTTCTCTCATCACTCCCAATCATATTAATAATAAACTTTACACACCAACCCAGCGAATATAAACACGCAAACAACAATGTACATGGAAGTAACACAAATCCAAAACCCAAGGAAAATTAGAAATGCAAACACAATAAGCTGAGGTAACATAAAGCAAACAATGAATACACAAAACTATGCTAGGCTAATAATGCAACTTGGGCACACCCTCAGTGATGTCACCTGCGGTTATCAGGTGTTTCAGGTCTTTCAGCATTACGCACCCTTGCCCAGTCATGAGCCATGAGTGATCAGACCCAAGCTTGGGTCCAAATAGGTTATGTGTTCCACAGTATTTGTGTGCGAGAAGCTTACTTATTCCACGGATCACCCCACTTATGCAGCACATAGAATAGCACTTGATCCAGCACATCATGCTATTTTACATTTTATTTAACTCCTCACTATGTGTACATAACTCTGAATATGGCACTAAGTATGAAAGCTTAAAGAGTTATTAATCAAACATTTATTAATAAACTGTGCTTATTTAAATGTCCTGCAGGATCACATCTACTTTTCCAGTCAAGGCTGTCTCATCAGCAAGGCAATCAAATGTCTCGGTACCTGTGTGCTCCACGAGTCTGAGCAGAACATGATTTCTGAGCATCTACACACCATCGCAAAACTGCGGTTTGCCATCACGGTTGCCTCTGATGCCATCAGGAGTGTACTGTCTGAAGGTCCTTCAGAATTTTTACTTTCGCAAAACAAACTCTGTAGATCTTTCTTTTTATTAATGTGAATTTTATGGTCCCAAAACACACTGGGTACATTAGGCTTAGCAGTGGCCTTTGTAAACCACACGGAGTTGCCTTTTGGACGATTGAATCCTGCCCACTTATGTAATCTGCTGTTCTTTATTTCCTCCTAGACTATTCATCTGAATCACCAAAATTAGGAAATATCATTAGGAAATATCATCAATGGACCCTGAAGGCAAAAAAACCCCCAAAAATTATTAAGAGAATTTGAATGGACCAGTGCTGTGGTCCAGTGAAATATTAGGGCATTGGCCATGTGGAATAAAATGAATTACGCCATTTATTTCCCATGTACAGGGTTTTTTTTTATGAAACCTAAGCCACTTAATTTGGTAAAATTATTTTTTAAACTCTGAATCCTTCCATCATACTAAGCTCAAGGCACGTATTAACTTTCATTAGGCACTGTGACATCCTTCTTCAAGCTCTTCAAGCTCCTTCTAGCCCTTTTCTTCTTCTAGCCCAAATTTCAGAAGTAGCATTTAGAGACTGGCAGCAAGTAATTCAATTAATTTTGATAGGAGAAACCATACAGCTTTTTTAGCCCAATATAAATTTAGGACACAACTCTTTTTAGAGCAATTGAAGACTGTAATTAAAATAATTACAGTAATAAATAAATAAATAAATAAAGTGTTTGATTAATAGGGGCTTCATGGAAGCATGTGCTGTTTTTAATTTTAAAACTTTTTTTAAGGGGGAAGGGAAAATCCCTGTAAAATTGTTCTAATAATATAAATGATGTGTAATATTTTATACTTTAGAGGTCACAGTTGATGCTGAAGAGTGCAGACATCTCCTGCGAAGCCTGCAGGAGCTTTTGTCTAACACAGGCAATCCGTGGGTACAGATATTTCTGCTACGCAACATCTGTGAGACGCACGGGTTCAGCCTCGTCCATCAGCTCGGACAGAGTGAAAAGTTTCAGTGGACTATACCGAGTCAGGTGTTGAAAGAACAGGTAAAAACCTGCATAGCCGTCTTCAGAATCTCATCAAACGTGAAACTGGGAATGAAGGAATTCATTGATGTGATGTTATATAATGAATGAACAGATGAATGAATTTTTGTGTTACAGTCTTGATTTGTGATTAACATTTTAAAATTTTTAAAAAAAAATCTCTAAGAACATTTTCTAGAAATCTATTTTTGAAACATTTCTAAACATGTTTCACTACAAAGCTGTAGTTTCATTCTCAATGTACCACAATTTGTGACCTCAGCAGGACATGTCTACACGAGCAGTGGATCAGTTCCAGATGTACGGGCAAATGTACGAGAAGATTACTGTCGACTCGTTCAAAGCTCTAGAGGAGCCTTCACACGAGATAGCGCAGGTACTGCACATGCATTTAAATTATTATTAGTATTATTATTATTACTATTATTATTACTATTATTATTATTATTAT
Source organism: Pangasianodon hypophthalmus (assembly GCF_027358585.1). Taxonomy (NCBI): domain Eukaryota; kingdom Metazoa; phylum Chordata; class Actinopteri; order Siluriformes; family Pangasiidae; genus Pangasianodon; species Pangasianodon hypophthalmus. Next base: position 1,145,960 of record NC_069733.1, on the reverse strand, counting down.
TATTATTACTATTACTATTGTTATTATTATTATTATTACTATTATTATTATTATTATTATTACCATTATTATTACTATTATTACTAATCAGAATTACTAGTAGCGTTTATATTGTTTGTGTGGAAAACTTTGAAAATGTGATAGTTATATAACTATATTTGTAAGCACAAACCTTTAGTGTATATGTGCTAAATAAAATGTTCAAAATATAGTTAAATATAAAAATAGAAATAGAAACGAACATGAGGACTGTCCACAGGGTGACAGCAGGAGACTGTAATAAATATCTGTAGGAAATACCATGCTGTAATGCTGTCACCAGCCACTTTACTTCCTGATGTGTTTAATTTAACAGGAGTTTGATGAAAGCATCCCGTGTTTCCGGGTGTGTATGGCATTAGCTGCAGTCAGGCAGGCCACGCAGAACACAGCCTCGACCAGCAATGCAGGCTCTCTGGTGAGATTTTTCCATACAGTGCATGATTATTGACTCTTAAATGCTTAAATGTAATACCCAGATGTTGATGTTGTGATTAAATTATTATTCAGATGTATGCAGTTTGTGCATAGTTTTAAATAAATGTTGGATGGCCTAGATAAAACCTAATGAATTAACTTTAGGCTCACCCAAAATTTCGAACAAGGTTAATAAGATATCAGTCAGAAGCTACTAAATCATTGCTTATGAATTGAAATCGTATGGTATTGTGTGGAAGCCTGAAGTTTACACGTTTATTATTAACATTCTGAGGAACTCCAGTTAAGATATATAGTGAAGATATTGTTGCATGTCCTTGCTGCATAGTTCAAGTGCTTATAAAGTGCTTTTTCAGAGCAGCAAATGGGGCACAACAAAAGTGATCTGAATATTAGGGGGACCTGATCAAGTAGCTAATGAGGACTTATACAGTTTATATCACATGCACAACTCTGTAATTAATTTTAGATCTCCAAGATGAGGATGAAGTCAAGCACAGACACCAGCTGGGGGCAGCTTGTTAAAATCTGTGAATCAGAGCTTGAGGATTGCACTCTGTCTCAGATTGTTTTACACACTGCGCTAGTAGCCCAAGTTTCTACAGCGCCAGAGATGAAACTGCTGCACTGTCTGTGCTTCAGTCCAGGAGAATGCAAGGTCGGTGCTGTACAGAGCTAATTTCATCAATGGTTTGGTTTACAACTGTTTTAAAGTTTTGTGAATAATTACCTGCCAGTGGAAAGGCCAGGTCTCAAGATGTTGTACATGATGACAGTTTTGTGTGAAAGGGATTTTCTTCCTGTCAGTTGTAGAAAACATTGCACAATTTGTTCAAAAGTGATTCGGCTCTTTTTAGCCTCAGTGTGTCACTTATTGGTTGCTCCTGAGACCTGTTGGTATTAATCATTATAGTTTTGTGGATTAAACATGGTACTGTTGGACTGAAGGTGGGGGACACCCTGGACGGGGTGCCAACCCATCGCAGGGCACAATCACACACACACACTCGCACATCCATTCACACACTGCAGACAGTGTTGGAAATACCTACAGCACATGTCTTTGGACTAGGGAGGAAACCGGCGTACCCAGAGGAAACCCCCATGCACACAGGCAGAGACAGGATTCAAACCCCCTCACCACTAAGCCCCCTCACCACTAAGCCACCTTGCCCCACCACTGCAAATACAGCAATTATGAATGTAGTAAAGGAAACGCAGGAACCGTCGTAAATAAAATACGGAAGTGTTTGTGCAAGTAGCCCATTACATACAGATAAATTATATAATGATTTATGGAACTCACAAAGGCTTTTCAAAAACATTGGACAGACAGAGAAGTTGAAATGCACATTCTTACGATATCCAGTGCAGCTAATGATGAGGGTTGAGGGTGTAAGCAGTGAGTGCGCAGTGAGGTTATGGTGGAGCTGGAGCAGCAGTGAGGAATACAGCTCCAGCTGTACACATGTCTGTAAAGCCTTCTGTGATAACGGTATGCGTTCATTTCTCCCTTAAATACACACTTTTCTGATGTACAGGATTTCTTCATCCCGACTATGCCTAACTCAGTAAATGAAATAAAAGAGTGGATTAAAAACTGGGCTGAGGATGCGAAGAAATCAGAAGTTCCATCTGATAATCTGAAAATATGGGGTAAGGTTTCTGCATGCTTTTCTTATTTCATTTAAATAAACATTATTGACGGTAGAATTACCTCTCTCCCCTTTTTACTATTTTTAGAATAATATGTGTACAATGCCCCTTTATGGATCGAGACCCTGTGATGGTGATGGTACTTTGCATTGAAAGTGGCGGTGGAAAGAGGGATGTATAAAGTGCTGGGGGGGGAAGAGCCCAAGTTAGTGTGTGTAATGGGAAGTTATGGACTAGATGTAGACACACACAGTAAGAGCTCTGGTACCACACCTCTTGATCAGGGGTGGCCTCTGTCCACACTTGCTTTGTGTGAGTACATGTGTTTTGTGGATTTGATGAAGGCTTAAGCTCTTGTGGCTCAACGACTGATGTAGGAGTTACTGCAGGAGTGCAGAGTATCTGGGTTATTACTTTATCCCACCCAGTCTCTGTGTGAGCACAGTGAGAGCTGTAGTTACATTCTTGGCACTAAGTCGAAACCATTTAAGGTGGGTTTTGGACTTCAAGGGTGTTTCTTTCCGCCATTTCCTGATTGGAGAGGTATCCAGTATGGGGGCCTTCTGCTCATTTAACACTAACTCATTGCTGCTCATTATCATGTTCACAGTTTGGAATAAATTCCTTTTGTGAATGATCTTTTTTTTTTTTCACTTTTTCTGTCCAGTGTGTCGGTGTGGGGAACCTGTTTTAATTGGCAATGTGAGTATCAGCTTCATCTTCCAAATAATGCTTTTATATTTGCTCATATTCAGGCTATACTGTAATAACACTATAAAATATTGTGTTTGTGTTTAACCTAGTGTGGGAGACCATGGGTAAAATCACAGTGTGCGAGCTGTGGCAGTGAAGTTGGTGGTGAGCGTCACAATGCAGTAGAAGGTTTCACAGAGTTTAAGTAAGTGTTTGCCGAAATGCGTATGTAAAGAATGTAAAGAGCTTTGGTAGACTTACAGTACTCCGAATTTTCACCTAATGCCGCATGTAGGTTTTGTGGTTAGCACAACTTTAATTCACATAATCACAAAATCGGGAGCCCAGAAAATCGATTTAAGCTGCTGCTGCATAACCCCACTGTGATTACAAGAAACTTTTCCCGCATTAATTCTGATGTAAATTTTGGACTTAGAGTGTTAAGTTGTGATCTCTCTATATGGCTATCTGTCTGTATTTATCATCACCTTCTGCACGCTTTCTCATTAATGCCTTTTGATCTCTTTATTAGGCTGATATCTGTATATTTAACCCCTTGCATGCTTTAAGTCATTTGTGGATTTTAGACTATTGGCTAACAGAATTTCAAAACACAGAACAAAGACAGAAAATATATTTGCCCATTTACATTGAAGTTCTCTTTATTTCCACAACTGCCTGGATGAAGCCTAAGAAGTAAAGCAAGCTGCATTTGATGAGAGAATGGTTCTGGTGATTTTAGTAATTGTATCATATTCATTTGGTTTAATTCCAAGTGCCCTTTTTTGTTGAAACAAGTCATGTACAGGGCAGCGGAAGAGGTCACAACCTCGGTGATCCTAACAGTCGGAAGGAGCAGGATGGAGAGAGGAGTCTTTATGGTGCTAACCTTCACATGGTGCGAGCTTTAATACACTCCTCCATGATCTGGGGTACAATCGAACACACTGAGGTAGGTTACTTACATTTTATATATATATACATACACACACACACACATATATAAATATAGTAATAAAGTATAAATAAAGTCTATATAAACTCTTGTAAAATATTGGTATTAAATGACAAAAAAAGAATATAAATATGGCTTTATGAATGTTTTTATAACATTGATCAAGAACTGTGCTCTTTACATAGCAAACCTGCTTCTTGACCCAGACCATCTCTTTAGATTTTTAGAACAGTATAACTGTAAAGGTTATTTAAATATACACACACACACACACACACACACACACAAATGTGCTGGTTAGTAGTTAGTAGTGCTGGTGGTTTTAACAGGAAGTGTTGTAGTGTAATATTATTGTGTTTGTGTGTTGCTCAGGAGGTTCAGAATCTCACTGAGATGCCACAAGGAGCACAGGATGTCAGGAAGCTCCTCTTTGGCCACCTTCAGAAGGACATTGAACTTCTCGCCAAAGCTTTAGGAAAGAGTGAGCAAGATGCTGAGATGACTGTCCACTTGTTTCTGAAGTTCATCTTGGAGAGTTCTTCTGGTAACATTTCCTAATTTAACTGTTTCACTGCTTTCCATTAGATTGTTAATGGACATAATCATTGTATCAGTGCCAATTAAAGGGAAAATCTCCATCCCTACACACAGGAGCAGTAATAGTAGCATTAGTAATTAGTAAATTAGAAGGATCTGGAATTAGAACTAGACTCAAAAAGAAACCCTACATTTCCAGATTTTTCTGGAGTAGAAGCACATCCGAGACGGGGTTTTTCAATAGCATCTAGACCACTTCCTTTAAACATAAACACTTGCTCTTAGCAACATGCAGACTGAAGAAGGAAATAGATTTTTTTTTTGGGCAGTCACGTGTAAATATGACACCAGTAATCTTTCCAGATGCGGGAATGTCCAGTCTGAAAAAATTTACTGAAAAGACAGATTTTGACAGGACTACCAGATATAGAGTAAATCTCCATGTTAAACTAATCCAGTCTGAATAGGGCGTTTTTAATCTCAGTAATTGAAAGGGCAAAAAATGATAACTCTGTGCTGTTCTCTTGCAGAGCCGAACATCCAGCTCCAAATAACAGACAGTGAGGAAAAAAGGGAAGAATGGGAGAAAGTCATTCACCAAAGACTTCAGCTCTTCTTTCAGGTAAAATTTCACTTTTGAAATTAGATTTTGTGAGAAATTAGCTTCTAGCTGAAGACTGAACTTAACTTTATCTTCACCAAATGTTTCTCAAAGTTCTTTACTTGTAAAAGATAAAGGTTTTTATTTACAAACTCTTTATGGTAAGCAATATCATTACAATTTAATAATCTTTTGATTGTACTGTTTGGATATTGTTTGTTTTTGAAGACTTTTGAGGCACAGTTGCTGGACGTGCAGAGTAACATTCTGAGATTGGGTGGCATGGATACTTTGGCACAAATTATCTACAGGAAGGAGCCAACGCTGAAGGACCTGCCCACCTCCGGAGTGTTCAACCTTCCACTGATGTGGAGTTTCGAGCAGAAGATGACCATCCAGCGCTTCAGTCACTTAATTGAGCAGAAAGATGAAAGAAGAAACGTTCCTCTTCTCTCAGAACTCCTGAAAAGTGTATGAGCTTTATGATTATAGTGATTTGTTCACACATCATTTATACCACTCTACATGTGTAGAGAAAGTAGCTAACATTAAAACAATAAACGCTGACCAAAGTGCTGTATATAGAATAGAAAAAACCCAACATAGAATAGTTTCTTTTTTTTTATTTTATACAGACTAGACCCTCATTATTGAATAAATGAATGAAAGAATAAATTAACGAACAAATAAATGAATGAATGAATGAATGAATGCATGCATGAATTGTTGAATGAATCGGTGATTGCAGGGATGAATGAATGAATCAGACTATCAGTCAGTGGTGACCAGTTGTATTTGCTAGCTATAGGTTTGCATTCTAACAGGAAGCACTGCTGATTTCACTGCAGGTTTTCATTCAGTCAGGAGCCAGAAAATCAGCTGGTCTTTAATAGACTTTACATGAATGATCAGCTATATCATTATATTATATTATAATTATATATTATAATAAACACCTGCAGTCACACTGGCCCTTTGCAGAGAAGACTGAAGACCACAGGATTCATTTTTATTTTAGTGTTTTTTTATTTACAGCATGTTCACATTCGACACATCAGATATCTCCCTCAAGTGCTCAGCCTTCAGCAGAAACTGATGTGTTATTTTGAGAATCTGGATCTGCAGTGTTACAATAACGTGCCCATTAACACCTTCAGGAAGGAGACTGTGGCAGGTGAGAAACTCTGCTCTCTTCTCTCAGTGGTGTGTAGTTTAGACAGAATATAAGATTGTCTGCTGAAACAGTAAAAAACACACAACCACAACAGGTCACTTTTACTGTGTATATATAAAAACAACAGCACGAGACTTAAAGAATCTGCTGTTAACCACTTGGTGCCAAGTATTTTTGTGTAACATTTTACAGTTACAGAAGATTACAGGAGAAAATGACTAAGAGCGATTTGTTTAGGTTTGTTATTAATGATGAATGAAATCCATTATTTCTGCTGTTGTATTATGCTGTTAATGCTATTGTTGCTGTTATATGGACTTTTATACATTTGTTTCTCTTTTAGATCATGATCAGCAGGCCTTCAGTGAAAGTGCTGAAATTGTGAAGTTGTTATGGAAACATCTAAAGTCAATTAATTGTAAGGTTTTTAAATATTTTCATCCTTCCACCGTTGTAAGAGTAAACCTAAGAAATAGGTCAAGGTGTGTTGTGTACTTGTGTGTGAGCTTCAGCTGTCGGCTAGAAAAATGACCTGAGAATGTGTTAAAACATCATGACAACTTGTTGTTCAGACTCACAGTTAACCGCCGAGCTGAAGGAAAAAGACGAGAACAACTTGATGATTCTGGACCTCCTACCAACGGAACGCTCTGTCGCTCGGATTATAACAAAGTACCTCAGCCAGATGCAGAACAACTTCATACAAATGTCCAACCCTACAGCAGACAGGTACGCTGCAACTCCTGCACGATAACTGGCACCGGGTGTGTGTGTAATAGCAACGGGGTTTCACTCTGAGTCGCTCTGAACAGGACCTATTCTACTGAATACGTTAAAACTCTAAGGGTGAAATGAGACACCTTATATTTAATTAGAATTGTGCTGTGATCCAAATCAGATCAAAAGGCAGTTATTTAAGGTTAAGAGCTGTTTTCTGTCTGTTGTAAACAATATTCTAGCAGTTTCTTTGCTGAAAACTCTCATTTTATTTTTAAAAATAAGATGCTGTAGATAGGCACTGATGTTTGATATTGGGTATTACTGGGTGTTATAACTGTCATCATTATAAATATTTAATTTCTATTCACTAATTAAAATTAATTGCTCTCATTGTAATTATGAACATGGCCTATTGTAACATCATGGTTATATTTTCTTCTTATTATCTTTTTTTTTCTGTGTTTAAGGGTAATCACTGCTAATGAGCTCAAGCCTTCCCATGTCATCACCTGTGTTCCTGAGCAAGACTTCCTCACTATCGCCATTTCAAACATCGACCATGTGGTGCACGAGGACGGGAAAAAGAGCACCAACTATAATTTTAAAACTGTGGAGAGGCAGATAATAGATCGATTCTTCAAAGAGAAACCCATGATCAAAGTCACTGTAAGCTATTTTAAGGCTATTTTCAGACTTCAGAAAATAAGATACAATGCTGTGAAAAGATTAATTACCCCACTATGCCCCAATATGCACCATCATTATACAGCGTCACCACAATCACACACTGAAAAAAAACCCAGCACAAAAACACCTCACTGTCTTCTGCACATACACTCTGAAAGGTCAGAAGGTGTTGATTAGTTTTCTAGAACAGCAGCTCTAACAGTAGTGCAGCTCAAAGCACAGGTTTATACTAATACTCTCGTTCTAATACGTTATGGTTTCTATAGTAACAGCTCATTCACAGACCGATGCTCCACATAAACAGATGAAAAATCATGTGTAATCACTGATATGGTGAAGTTTCCTGTAAGGAGATGTTTATTTAACATTTATGGAAGGAGTCTCCAGTGTCAGCGCTTTGTAACAGTCAGAGGTAAAGCTGGAACTTTCTGTAAGATTTCTGACATTTTCAGGACAGAGGAGTTTCCGCTTGGTTGCGGTTTCTCTGTAACATGACAAGCTGCATTTTTTTTGTCTTGTTAAATTCGAGAGAGAACAAAATGAGAGGCTGATGAGGGAACGACCGTTTATAGCTGCTGTAGTGTCCAAGAGAACAGGAACTAACTTGCTTTGCGCAACATAAAATGCAACTATAAATGGATGTGTTGTTCTTTAATAAGTTAATGTTGTTCTTTAATAAGTTAATGTTGTTCTTTAATAAGTTAATGTTGTTCTTTAATAAGTTAATGTTGTAATAGGTGGCACATTGCTGTGGTATTAGCGGAATAAAACACTTGGGGACGTGCTGTTTTAGGTGTTTTATTCCTTTCTTATCCCATGAACATGATTAGGCATATTGTTGATAATCAGTTAAGCTGCTTCATTATACAAAGTTTCAGTGTCTACAGCAGACTTTCTAAATAAAGTATGTTTTTTATCTCATTAAATCTTATTTTTCTCCTCTTACAGACGCTTCCGTTATTTGAGTATGACACAGGAACAACGCTGCGTTGCTTTTTCAGCACAGTGCAGGACAAGCTGGTATGAACTGATCTCTGCTGTGCGTTAATGTTTCATGCAGAGAATGCCATTCAGTTGATTTGTTTCCTTTACACCACTCGACTGTTTCTTCTTTTGTGTCTGTTGAAGTAGTTTAGCATGCTAATCTAAATATTGGAAATTGTAGCTCTGAAAATTAGGTAACAAACGTCATTTCACAGAAGAGGTGGTTAGCATAAAAATGATGTGGAGGATAAAAATCGTTATGATCAAAGCTATATTTATATGTTGACCCCTGATAGAAAATATGATATTTTTGATGATATTTTGTTTTCTTCTCCCACAGGAGCCCTTGAGCACCAACGACAGGAATTGCATCATGAATGATTTCCGGTTTTTGAATGAGATCTCCGCAGCTCTTTCCACTCTGCGGATTGTTATTGGATTTCTGAAGCTGTCGTTTCCTGCACCGGAGCAGAAGCTCATGGCCTACCTGAAGAAAGACCTGAAACTGGATGACAGAGCGCAGACACTGAACTTACAGGTGCATCCACTTCTTCTACAATTTTTTTTTCAACACTGCCTTTTTCTGTGCGTTTTGCACAACTGCCTTTTCTTTAATTATAGTCCTTTACTTTTGCTTTTAGAGACAGACACAAGAGAAATTCATTATTTTATTAGTCAGATTACATAGAGCTAGAAAGGAGATCAGCCATCAAAAGTTTGCACACCCCCATGTTAAGGGAAAGAATATAAAAACAAATTAATTTTAATGTAAAATGAGTCCAGTTGAGTTAAGTGTATTATTGTACAGTAAGTGTATGTGCCAGTGAATTATTCATTATGGTACTTTCTATATTAGAACTTTCTTTACTGAATAACATAATAAATATTACAGTTTCACTTACATTTTTATTTATATAGTACTTTAAACGATAGACATTGTCACAAAGCATCATTAACTAGCAGACGGTCAGTTTAGCCTTTTGTTCTGCTGCCTGGCCCTGGCTCTGGATTAACTAATCACAGATTAACTAAGCCTGTTCTAAGTCTATGAGCTATACTACAGGAAACAAGAGTAGCAGATATAAGTGATAATAGTATAAGTATAGAATTCTGAATTTTAATAACAGTTTCAGGTTTGTTCTCAGGTGCTGAGATCCAGCCAGGTGAAGCACATTCAGTCTCTGTGGGAAGCGTTATCACTGAGACAGTCGTCACTGCTCATCGAGATGAATCAGGTACAAGTAACCTCGAGTTTTCTGTCATTGTACTTTAGGTGATGCGTTCTGTGAAGGCTGCACTGATTTATAAACTCTAATAATGTTCTGTATTTTAAAGTCATTAACAGTCAGAACAGCATTATATTATATTATATTATATTATATTATATTATATTATATTATATTATATAAAAAACACTAACACTTCAGTTTACAGGGTAACAAGAAATTAATGATAGAACGTAATTGCAGCTTTATGAGGAGATATTTGAGTGTATAAGATGGTTATAAAACTAAATAATAAACTTTAGGAGCACAGTTATAAAGTTTAATGAATGCAATGTTTATGAACTGTAACTGAAAATCTGTAACTGTAATCTGAACTTTGCAGAAAATGCACGTGTAACTACTTAAAAATTTTTTTTGTGGTTTAGAATCCCTTTATCATGATTGAGGATCGCAGGTTTCATGAGACGTTCACAAAAGATCAGAAGAATGAAAATAAGACAATTCTGGCAAACATCCCTAACTTGGATGTTCTCATCACCGAGCTCCACTACGTGATCCTGAACATCAAGCTCAAAGATGTCCGTCCAGACTGGAAGTGGGTTTTTCATTTATTAAATATGATACACAACACAAGTAGCTTTTGCTGAACAGAAAGTTCTGAATGCTCAGACTTAATAATTTATTAATTCATTTATACATGCCTTACCGACCGTGTGAGGAAAAGATTTGAGTCAGCAAGCGTGATTTTACTGTCCAATATTTCTATCCCATGCACAGAATTACGGAAACATTTGACGCCTTCCTGGACTGCGATGAGATCCACGAGAAGGCCATTCACTGTCTGAAGGATCTTCAGGAGATGGAGATGAGATACGGCATCGCTCTTTGGAAACTAGCAGTGCAGATCAAGAAAGGGATAAAAACCACTGAATCTGTGTGAAGTGAAGCTGCAGGACGCGTGCGTCCGTTAATATTACAAAGCTTCATTTACTTTCTTTAACATTTATTGCAATCAGAATTTCTATTCTTACACTGAAACTATATTGGACAGGACGTTCATGTTAAACGTCAAAGCATTTAAACTAGAACAGAATTGAACAAACACAGCATTCTAAAAAGCAGTTAAATTTAATAATAATGGTATTTGATGTTATGAAAATAGAAAATTTGCATTAAGCCTTGAAATGCCGTGTTTGAGAAAAAAAAATAGTGAATTTCTTTTTAGCTACTGAACTCTTGTCAGAAGGATTTATTCTTTAAGGTTATTTAAGGTGATATTTTCCAAACTTTTTGAAAAATGAGTGTTTTCTCTTTTCTTTTCGGCTGATTTGTGTTCTGAATGTCGTTGATTGGGCTTCTGCGATTTCTAAGCAAATAAAAATTATAATCATCCAATTCCACAGAGTGCTTTATTTATTCCAGTGAATCGTTTAGATGTGTATCTGCTATTTGAGCTTATATTGTGAAGCGATGAATTTTACTGATCTGCCTCTAAACTCACAGAAGTCTCCTTATCTGTGCCAGGCAGACAGAGAGAGGAAGACAGGAGAGAGAGACAGAGAGAGGAAGACAGGAGAGAGAGACAGACAGGGAGGAAGAGTCAGTGCTTATCAGAGAGAGCAGCAGTCTCACTCAGAGGAATGAACAAGGACAAAAGTACTCCCATGGGACACCACACTCCCTCTCTTTCTCTCTTTTTCTTTGTCTCTGTCTCTTTCTTCCACTTCTGTCTCATTTTCGACCCTTGTCTCATGCTTGGCCTTGCATGTGAGTCTCTCTGTCTTATTACAAATATTATAACATAGTATCTTACATATCCACATATCCTCAAAACTCTCTTCCCTTCTGTCTCAACTCATTCTTTTCTCTTTCTTATTGTACACTATTTTTCTTTCTGTGTTTTTTTGCATTTCAGTTTATTCTCTCTCTCTCTCTCTCTCTCTCTCTCTCTCTCTCTCTCTCTCTCTCTCTCTCTCTCTCTCTCTCTCTCTCTCTCTCTCTCTGAATGATACCCACCACTGGTCCATTGAATGTGTGTTTACTTTCTCCGCTCACTGTATCTGCTGAACAAAAGGCTCTAAATGACGGAGTTAACGTGGGAAGGAGAGCAGTGTGGAAATAACCACAGCTATAACAGTACAGTAACGACCATGCCCTAATCTCTCTCTCTCTCTCTCTCTCTCTCTCAGACTGTGAGAAACACACATGCTGTTCAAATCTGACCTTTTATTTTGTCTTTCATTCTCTGCTCACAAACCCACAGATTTAAAAGCAGCTTGCAGGCTTTCCCACACATTACAGCCTCATTCCTTTTGTGTGTGTGTGTGTGTGTGTGTGTGTGTGTTCCATGCATAGACCTGCAATTAGTGAAAGGTTCTAGGTTCCAGGATGTTTCTTTTACGTTTCTCCATCGCCGCTAACCTATTTGTAGCTGTGGCGTGAGTGTGCCATCCTCCTATTAGTGGATTTTAGAAGAGTCTCATAGCACCTTATAAATTTCTTACACTAACGCAACTTTGCAGTCAGTTTGGTCGCAGTGGCACTAAATCAGCCGCTGGTGAGCGTCACTTTATTTTCTAAGGCCGCCGATTTCAACTCACAACTAAAAAACTTCTTTATGATGTGAGATTTTTGTCTGTAAATCATACAGTGTAAACTTGGCTAAAGCTGGAAGAAAGAATCCAACATGTCAGTCTAGAACACAGGGTTGCTGCAGATCTGTAAAAGTCTTAAAACATTTTAAAATAGATGTTTGACATTTAAGTTAAATATCTTAAAGTGTATTGAATATGTTGTTTTTAAATATTGGATATTAAATGTTGAGCTCATGATTTAGATTCCTGAACAAGGCTGATTTGGAAATAATTTTTATACAAGAGATAATGTCTTTGAGAATTTAACCTGTCATTGCACCTTTCCTACGTATTTACTGCCTAGCACTTGGTCACGTGACCTTTCGCGCCATTTTCTTCCATTCGTTAGAAGCGGAGATGAGAAGAAAATGGAGAAGTGCAAATTCAGTGGTAGAAGGATGAAAAATACAGGGACTGTTTGGCACCAACAAGCAACAGTATTGAGGTTGGATGGAAAACGTGTCGAGATATTTCAGTTTCAGGCACAGTGGAGATTAAGGCACTCCATTCTCACAGCAAATCTGAGAAGCACAAGCTTGTTATGCTAGCAGTCAAGCTAGAACAGTTTAAGGAGCTTGCTAAGCAGTGTCATTCATTCTAAAGACATTTTGATGATTTTGTTGCACATTGTGAATAAATATGTGAGGCAGACTGGAAAGTCTCTAGAGCTGAATTATGGAAAAAAGCTGTTATTTTCTTAATGTTTACTCTTCCTTATTTTCTAACCTTGCCTTGATGTCTGTCTGCAAAGATCACGTTGAATGAAGAGCCAGTTTAACAGTACAGTCTGTCTGCCTAAAGACACCTGGCTACCTCAGTGAGAGACCTTTACCTCAGTGAGAGACTTTTACCTCAGTGAGAGACCTTTACCTCAGTGAGAGACCTTTACCTCAGTGAGAGACCTTTACCTCAGTGAGAGACCTTTACCTCAGTGAGAGACCTTTACCTCAGTGAGAGACTTTTACCTCAGTGAGAGACTTTTACCTCAGTGAGAAACTTTTACCTCAGTGAGAGACCTTTACCTCAGTGAGAGACTTTTACCTCAGTGAGAGACCTTTACCTCAGTGAGAGACCTTTACCTCAGTGAGAGACCTTTACCTCAGTGAGAGACTTTTACCTCAGTGAGAGACCTTTACCTCAGTGAGAGACTTTTACCTCAGTGAGAGACTTTTACCTCAGTGAGAGACCTTTACCTCAGTGAGAGACCTTTACCTCAGTGAGAGATCTCTGTCTTAGTGAGAGACCTTTACCTCAGTGAGAGACTTTTACCTCAGTGAGAGACCTTTACCTCAGTGAGAGACCTCTGTCTTAGCGAGAGACCTTTACCTCAGTGAGAGATCTCTGTCTTAGTGAGAGACCTTTACCTCAGTGAGAGACTTTTACCTCAGTGAGAGACCTTTACCTCAGTGAGAGACCTCTGTCTTAGCGAGAGACCTTTACCTCAGTGAGAGACCTTTACCTCAGTGAGAGATCTCTGTCTTAGCGAGAGACCTTTACCTCAGTGAGAGTCCATTACCCCAGAGAATGAGACAAGAGGACATTAACATGTCCTAGTGTAAACTTATCATTCTTTACATTTTGGCAGTACTTTTCATTTCCGTAAGTAGATTATTATATAAATGTAGAGGTAGAGGTGTCGAGTGGAACTGGAATGAAATCTTTAAATGTGATTTTCTCCATTTTCAGTTTTGTGGAACTTTAAAATGCTAGAACATTTTCAGAGCTATATAATCTGACCGTGGGAAGGGCGTTTGCAGACCAGCTCACATATTTGAGTTTATTTGGATTTGTTCTGGTGTCGACATGGTAATAAATTTCATTTGGCCAGATCTTAAAAAGGTATTAAAAAGGTTTTGAAGCAGCAACCCTGAGAACAGCACAATCCCAGCACTCTCGGCTTCTGCAGGCTCTTGGGTGCAAAAGTTGGCACACCTTTAGATGTTTCACAAGTAACAAAAATGAGTAGTGTATGGAAAGATATTAACAATTTAAACAGAGTTCAAGATCTAGCATCTGGCTGTCTGCTAAATCCTCTGAAAAGTTTAATGATCAATAGTTGCCTTCGTAATCACCTCGAACCACTTTAGTCCCTACTTCTTCACAACTGGTGTAACTGGTGTTACTTTGCCAGATGTCCTGCACCACCTTCTACAAAATCAGGTCCGAAGACAGAGAACGTCAGGGCAAATCTTTTCACTTCCTTCCTTTTAAAATTTTTCTTCTGTGTACTTATGCTGTCTTATGTTTTAGAGTGTTGGCATGATGTAGATAATGGGGGATGCAAACTTTTGCACTGAACTGTATGTTTTGTATATATATATATATATATATATATATATATATATATATATATATATATATATATATATATAGTGAGTGGTAAAAGAAGATGGATGTGTGGAGTTTGAATGTGGAGTACGATGTGCAATGTTTTGTTTAGTAAAATTTTTTCAAATGGCCAGCACTGCAGGTGCTGTGTGTGTGTGTGTGTGTGTGTGTGTGTGTGTGTGCGTGCTTGTGTGTGTGTGAGAATACACTCCGCCTGCCCTCCGTAATCCCATTATGCAAATCCAAGAAAATCCGAAGAGACTTTTCACAAAACACTCCAGCGCTTCGAGGAGAAAACACACACACAATGTCTGCAGCTAGACAGACGCTTCAGATCTGAGAGGAGAGAGAGAGACAGCGGGAGAGAGAGACAGATAGAGAGAGAGGGAATGAAAGAGAATGAGAGTGAGACAGAGTAAGAAAGACAGACAGAGACATATAAGTACATCCAGGAGAAATATTTTATTTTAAAAATTCTTGCACTGGCTGAATTTCCTGAGAAATGTAAAATATAGTTTGTAGGAAAGCATTTTCCAGAACAAGTATACAGTTTATTGAAAATTTCTCAGTAGTACAAGTCTTTACAATATCTTTACCTTTCTGTTTGTGTGTGTGTGTGTGTGTGTGTGTGAGAGAGAGAGAGAACTTTGTCTAATGTACAGTGCAATGAAATGCTTTGCTAATAATTTATATTGATTAAATTACCATTAAACTGCAGCTTACTGCTAAGCTTCTCTGCTAGTTTGTTGAACTAGCGAGCTGATTAGCTGATTAGCACAGCAGGTAGTTAACAAGCTGATCAGCAAGTGGATGTGAGTGTACAGAGTGAGCCTAAACATCTTATTTTATATCTGAGAAACAACTGTTTAAGAAAGTCGACCCTGAGGTTGTTGAACCCTTTAAAACAGATAACCTAAAAATATTATTAAAGCTGTTTCAGTCGATCTGTACGAGAGTCATGCTGCAGTAATAAGACGAGTTTGGAGTCGAGTGTGTAGAAATGTTCTTCTGTATGTATCTGTATATGTGCAAAATGCCGTGTGCTTTCAATGAGTTATAGGCAAATTTACAATACAAGCAAATTAAAGTGTGTGTGTGTGTGTGTGTGTGAGAGAGAGAGAGAACTTTGGGTCATTTTTAAACCCTCAGGTTTGTGTGTATTTTTTTAATAAGTGTGTAATTTATGTGTAGCGCCGTGGTCACACTAAAAGAGATTACCACACAGCTGATAAACCCCGAGTGTAACCCTGTCAGAGGGAATCTGCCAATCAGAAACCGTTCGGATGATGATGTCACAGTTCTCACTTAGTGTTTCACTGACAGAATTATTAGCAGGTGGATGACTAGTGTGTATATACACACACACACACACATATAGAGAGAAAGAGGAAATAGCACTGGATGTATGATGCTCAGCCTGTCTGTATGGTTTGTGTTAAAATGAAGCTGTCTGTGTGTTTCACTGAAAAAACTCACAGTTTTAAAGCATGTTTCCATCAGATACCGTTCTCTTACGTATTCTGCCACATACACACAATGCTGATTAACATCTTCATGTGGCATTTAAATAACAATACAAACTGTTTGGGATTTAATGACACTAACGGTAAAGTACAATTTAGTGCTCTTTCTGAACATCTGCAGCAGCTGCATGACACATTTAGGACATTTGTTCTAATTGAATAGACGAAATCTCGAACCTTTGCTCCAGCATAATCTAGTAATAATCCATCTGTAATTTCACAGGCAGAATCTCTAGAATCTCTGCAGTGGCTCTTATGCACCGTTGATTAAAATTTCACAAACACAGAACCGCACAAAAACGCGTCAGAACAGGGATCCTGTGGGATCCAGCAAAAAAAAGTCATGGAAGCTTGCTGGACTGAAAAGAAAACCAAAGTCATTAACGTGGGATTTCATTTGTTTAAATTTCAGTAAACAGAACTAATTGAGTTTATTAAAAAGATATCAGAGTGATATTTTTCTACGAAACAGAAATACTAACTGTGAGAGTGGGGTTAAAAACCTCTACACAGGTGTGTTCATGTAATGTAGTGTTAATACTGGCAGGTGTAAATGAGAGAGTGTGTGTGTTCATCAGGGCGAATACAACACAGCTGTAAAATTCATAAGCCTCCACTCGTACTGCCGTCCTCCCCCTCCATCCCTCCATCCCTCCATCCCTCCCTCTCCCTCTCCGTCTATTCTCTCTTTTCTCTGAGAGCATGGCTGTGTCAGAGCTCAGAGACTCTGTGAAGCTCACAGTGAGAGGACACTTTAGCACTCTGTTTTTTCTGAGACAACACACTCCCAGGTAAGCTTCATGTGCTCTGAGTTTTAGTTGATTTCTAGTAAACTGCAACTATGAAAATTGAGTTTCTCTCATAGTTTTATTTATAGGGTATTTTTGCATACAATATTTGTAGAATTTGTATAAAAAGCAGTTATGTCAGTAGTAGAAATATTTAGTAGTATTGATTCAAGACTGCTGGACTTGGACTAGAATCTTTAAAACGATCTTCCATTTCTCTACTCCATAAGATCATAAAACAAGTCAGAGATGTCGAAACGTTTCAGAATGACCTGGAATGACCTCCTAAAAACCGTTATTTTTAATGTATGTTTAAGCTCTTTATCATGACAGCTAAATGAAGCAGTAGGTTTTCTCAGATGGATTAGATGTTTTTCAGCTTGTGCTATAATTTCACATAATCTAGATTTTCTGTTCTAATTTTACAGACAAAAATAGCAGAATGTCGATTATATTTTAAAGACAAAAATCTTGAGCTTCTGTTATCATTTTTACACGCAGATATTCAGAATCTCTCATAATGTTACAGTCAAAATTTGAGAACTTTTGTTACAATTTTACAAGCAAAATCGAGCTCCTGATGTAATAAAATGTAAAAGTTGCTATCTAGAAGCAGTAGCTCTTATTTCACAGACAAACTCTAGATCTTCTGTTGCAACGTTACAGAAAAAATCCTAGCTCTTTTTGTTACATCGCTGAGCAAAATCTGCAATCTTGTTTGCAATTTTACAGATTAAATCTAATTCTGCTTCTGTGATTTTATAAATGCTATCTAGAAGCAAAAATATCTGTTGTAATTTTACAGAATTCAGACACAATCTCTTTTTTTACACATGAAATCAAGCTTCTTTGTTGTAATTTCAGTGATAAACCCCTCCAGAAAAACACGAGACTAACCCCTCTCTCTCTCTCTCTCTCTCTCTCTCTCTCTCTCTCTCTCTCTCTCTCTCTCTCAGCGCCATCATGACGCGTAAGGTGATCAGTAACAGTCGCGAGCGCTGGCGTCAGCAGAGCGTTAACACGGCGTTTGCGGAACTCAGGAAGCTCATCCCGACTCATCCTCCTGAGAAGAAGCTGAGCAAGAACGAGATCCTGAGACTGGCCATGCGTTACATCACCTTCCTGCTCACGCTGCTGGAGAACCAGAGAGACGGAGTGACAGAACACTCGTCCTCCACCCTCATCACACTCATCACGGGGAACATGAGGAACCTGAGCTCACATACAGAAACACACTCGCCTGGATCCAGCAGTGACGGTGCAGAGACCTGGTAGAACCAACACCACAGTCTGGAGAACTTAAAGAACCTGCTGCAGCTGCACAAACTGTACGAAAAAACTGCACTGACTATATGAGCTCTAGAGTCTTTTGTATTAATTTCACAGACAGGATCCAGAACACTAGAACCTTTCTAATGTGTTTTTACAGAAAACTTACTTTACAGAAAATCTCACACCTCTGCAGTCACTCTATCAATCTAGAACCTCTGCAGGAGCTGCACGAACCATCCAGAACCATCTGTAATTCCAGACAGAACGGAGAAGCTTTGCTCCAGCATAATGCAGAGTTTTATAATGAACCATTTATAATGAACAGAACAGCCAAATGGAACCTGTGCTGTAAATTTACAGGCACAATCTAGCACCGCTGCGGTTCTGTAGAAAACCTGCAGCCTCTGCGTAAATACACACACAATCTAGAACCTCTGCGATATTTACAAAGAGAGAATCTAGGTCCTTTATTAGAACTGTAACCTCTACATGCTGAAACACATAGAACCTCACACACACACACACACACACACACACACACACACAAGAACCCTCCCCTCTCACACAGAACTTTACTATAAAGTTCAGTGAAGTATTAGACAGGATTTAGCAGATTTTTAAGGTTAGGTCTCTGACAGTGTTCTGAAAACGTTGTATTAATGTTGCAGCAGCGTTGTAGGAACGTTTAAAACATTTATAGAAATGCAAAATTCAGAAAACTTTTGAATCTACGCCGAGTTTAAATCTGTCCATGATCTCGTGCAACATTTAGAGTTTGTTATTTAGTATTTATGGTATTTATTTATTCTCACGATGGCATTGTTTAATAAAGAAAAAAATTCTTTGATGAATATTAATAGTTTTTCTTTTTAAATTTAAAGTATTTATTTGTATTTATTGTATTGTATTTGTTTTATATTTAAGACCATTATCAGTGAGTTCTGTCCTGATGACTCTGTAAGTTATTGTTAATTATTTTTTAATTATTTGTTAATTTATTGAACAGAAATAAAACTATTCAACATGCTCTTTGTTCAGCAGATACAAAACAGCAGCCAAAGATTGTTTATATTTCTGCGCAGTATCTCTGTTCAGAAGTTCTTGGCATCATTGGAATGTATTATTTATTTATTGGATCAGTGTAACTCTTTTCTTATTAAAATGTGCACAAAAACATTCTGAAAGTTACTGTGAGTCTATTACACACACGTTTATCGCCCGCTAAACAAATCAGTAACAATTTCTAAAACACAGTAATGCGTCTCATGTAGGAATAAAGCTGGAAAAATAAAAGGTTTGTAAAGAGGAACATGTGTGAAAACATTGCACTAAAAAATCTCAAATATTATATATTTATTTAAAGCAGTTATTTAACCTGAAAGCCCTCATAAAAGTGTGTGTGTGTGTGTGTGTGTGTGTGTTTAGCAGTGTTTATTGGCCCTGATGGTCATTTAAGAGGTGTGTGACCATAGTGATGACCCCTGTGATGGTCAACTGAGAGTCAGGTCTCCATGGCGATGGCCTTTGTGATGTCGTTTAGGAGGTGCGTGACCATGGCGATGAGCTCTGTGATGGCCGGAGTGTCCTGAGAGCAGAGAGAGAAAGCACAGCTTAACTTATCACCTAAAGGTCAGAGGTCACACTGAAGTCAAAACTGACCAAGTAGGCTTGTGTGTGTGTGTGTGTGTGTGAATAAGTAATTTATTTACTGTTGTAGTTTATGAAGATTCTTCTTGTTTAATACCAGTGAAAAAGTTTAGACGTCTGGATGTTTTTGTTGATGTTTTTGTTTAAATCCTTATGAAAGACAGTTTGATGTTTTGGTTCTCAATCAGCCATCAGCTTCACGCCACGTGGGAACGTTCTCCAGAGGAACCCAGCAGTCCAGGTTCCTCAGGAAGCTGCTGAGATGTGAAGAGGTCAAATCTTCACTGAGGCGACTCTGAACACTTTAAACCAGGAGAAACTGTAAGTTTGACTCGTTTAACACTTTTCTGACTACTGTATGTGTTATTTCATAGACTTAATGTCTTCACTATAATTATAACGTGAAAAATACAATAGCTACTACTTAAAAAAAAAAAAAACTTATTAGATATGACCAAACTTTAGGTAGTATGAATAAATCTAAATTAAATATAAAGCAAAAAAAATCTAAATGAAATGATTTTATCCACTGAATGAGTTTTTGTCTTTAGTTGAATATTACTAATTATTATCAGACATAATTATTTTATTTTAGCTTTATTACACAAACACATTTTAGCTCTTATCAGCTTTATTCTTTTACGCTGATGATGATGATGATGATGATGATGATGATGATTATTAGCTTGAATAGTTTATCTCCCAGTAATTTTGTCCATCCGTTGTTATTACATTAGTAATAATCAGACATTATTTTTTGCACTATTGATTAATAGGTGTAATGGTTCATAGTAATGAGTTCATAATAATTAGTGTAACAGTGATGAATTAGTGTAACTGTAATAATGTAATAAGTGGAGGTGTGAAAATAGTAATGTTAGTAAAACCTGTTCAGTCCACAGTGTCTCAGAGCAAACGCAGCATCCCGACTGCAGCTGATCCACAGCGTAAACACACACACACACATACACACACACACACACACACACACGGATAACACGACCTGCTGATCCAAAAGCCAGACACAGCGGCTGTGTTAGTGTCTAAAGCCTTGTGTAAACAGCAGAGTTAAACGCTCAGACCTGCTGTTTCCTTTCCTTTTTTCTGTGTGTGTGTGTGTGTGTGTGTGTGTGTGTGTCTGACATGTTGTGACAGTGTATGTCAGGATGATTATTAAAGAAAACTGAAACATTATGCTGAACTGTAGGTGCTGACCCACACCAGGAAGTGAAACCACTGTAGATAATAGAGAGTGTAAATCCTGCGTTTCTGGAATATTCTGCTGAGAAAATGAGAGAGTCAGTTCAGATCATAGGCATTAACACTTCCAGTGTCTTATAGCACTCTCTCTCTCTCTCTCTCTCTCTCTCTCTCTCTCTGTGTGTGTGTGTGTGTGTGTGTGTGTGTGCGTGTGTGTGTGTGCGCTCACCTCACATGAGTCTTAATGTGATGATAATAAAGAGCTCTGAGCATCTTTTCTTATCTGTCTCTCACACTCACACTAAATCTGATATCACAGAACACCAGATCCTCTCTCTCTCTCTCTCTCTCTCTCTCTCTCTCTCTCTCTCACACACACACACACACACATTTATGAGCTATCTTCCTGTCTGTCTCTCCTCTGTATGATTTCTCTCTCTCTCTCTCTCTCTCTCTCTCACACACACACACACACCCTTCTTCTTACATACACTTCATCCTTCCTTCCTTCCTTTTTTCTTTCTCAGACACACTCTGTCTGTCTCTCATGAGCAATATGTCTCCCTGCTCTTTATTCTAACATGCACATGCACTCACACACACACACACACACACACACGCACACACTTGCTCTCATTCATACTATCCTCTTCTCTAAAGCTCTAAAGCACTGTTCCTCTTTTTCCTACTCTCTCTCTCTCTCTCTCTCTCTCTCTCTCTCTGTGGAGTTGGATGAATGAGTGTGTGGTATTAGCCGATTAGCCTGATCTCTTTATCTGCCTCTGAAGCGAGTTCACACTCTGCATGTTAACATTTCTCCACTTTCTCTCTCTCTCCATCTGAATCTCTCTGTCTTTATCCCTGAAAAGGAATCGCACTGAGGTGGAGGGTGTGTGTGAGAGCCAGTGTTATCAGTGTGTGACAGGCTGGCCAGTGTGTGTGTGTGTGTGTGTGTGTGTGTGTGTGTGTGTGTGTGTGTGTGTGTGTATGGACAGGTGCAGTGTTAGCTGGAGGGAAGCCCATTGTTGGCGCTCTCCTCTTGGAGCACTCTTTCACACCACACACTCGCATTTTAATCAGATTAAGCAAATCTCTACTTCAGAAAGCATCATGCTGGAACTCTCAGAGAGAGAGAGAGAGACAGGGAGAGAGAGACAGAAAGAGTGCAGAAAGACAGAGAGAGAGACAGGGAGAGAGAGACAGACAGAGAGAGAGAGAGAGTGCAGAAAGACAGAGAGAGAGACAGGGAGAGAGAGACAGAAAGAGTGCAGAAAGACAGAGAGAGAGACAGTGAGAGAGAGAGACAGACAGAGAGAGAGAGAGAGTGCAGAAAGACAGAGAGAGAGACAGGGAGAGAGAGAGACAGACAGAGAGAGAGAGAGAGTGCAGAAAGACAGAGAGAGAGACAGGGAGACAGAGAGAGACAGACAGAGAGAGAGAGTGAAGAAAGACAGAGAGAGAGAGAGAGACAGGGAGAGAGAGAGAGTGCAGAAAGACAGAGAGAGAGAGAGAGACAGAGAGAGAGAGAGTGTGTGTGTGTTTGTGTGTGTAAGATGTGGAGGAGTTTGTTGGACAAATCCCTCAGAAGGTTGTTTACACACACACACACACACACACACACACACACACACACACACACAGTGTGTTCTCTCTTTACACAAAGCCTCAGTTACATCAATAATCTACAACACAGTGACGTATAAACGTACAAATATGGAAAAATGAGTCAGACAGCTGTAAGTAACACACACTGACCGGGAATTCAGGGCCGCGTCCCAAACCAACGTCTGCACACTAATCAGGTACTAGTGTACTAGTATACTATTCAGTAGGATAGAATGTGGTTTGGGACACAGCCTGAGTATTTACTCTGTAGATATAATGATCTGCTGTTTTATTCCTTTACAGAATCCTTCACAGTGTTTATCATTTGATTAACTCACTCAGTATAACACCTGACACCTACCTAACGTTAGCATGCTAGCGAAAACAGAGCAGCAAATGAAAAGACACAGATTCACAGAAGACACACACACCTTCAGAACAAGAAAAAGCTGAGAAAATCGTGTTAATCTCACTCTTTAGCACTGAGTCTGAAATGCATAAAATACAGAAAAACACACCCAAATCACCTGTCGCTAGATGACACTGCTGCTCTTTCACACACACACACACACACACACACACGTGTATAATGATTAATGAATGTGGTTTATACTTTTTGTTTTGTACACTAAAGGAGAGGTACAGAGAGTACGGAGAGACACCCTGCTCACATCAGTGTATTTTTACTGATTAAACTGTAACAGGATTCGTGTCATGGCAATAAAACCTCAGCTCTGTCACCTCACAGGCCAAAAGTCTGACTATTAAACCACCAGTTTAGACTTAAATATTCATTTTATGTAAGAGATGGTAGAAATAAAAGCACGCACATGACTATGGAATTTTTTATCCAGAAATGTGTACATAGTGTACCTTTAAAGCTGTGATCAAAAGTTAATTATGGTCCAATTACGTACATTAAATCTTTTCTAAGTGTACACTCTATGCACAATTCCATGTGAAGGATACAGTAGTAAAGGAAAGAGTCGTGACCATCATCAGACCCCTCGTCAGTTTAGGACACATGTATAAATAGAGTATTGTAATCATGCATCAAGAGCAGACGTCAATGTGTGTTTAGCAGAACGCTCACTCAATCTATCATAAACACAAACCAAATGTGTGGAGAAACGTTGTTATTAATTCCATTCTACATGGAATTTATGTAAATATACATCCTTCCTGTAAAGCACTTAGTAAACACTTTTAAAAAGGTGCAATATAAATGAAGTTTATTTATTTTAAGACTTGTACAGAAAAAGTTTGCAATGTTTCCTATATATTACAATGAAAATGATTATCTGACAAATGCTCAGAAAGCTGTGAGCACAGCTGGCTCTTCAAATGTAAACAGGTAAGAAGAGATGTACTTATGAAACATGAGAATATACATTAATGCTCATTTAAATTGAGATTATCAGTCATACACAGCAGGTTACTGATATGAAACACATAAGAAATGCATTCACTGTTGACAACATGAAATGCTTTTACATTATTTTCAATGATCCTCATAATAACTAACCTTTATTTGCTTTAAAGGTTCAACAAGTGCTGATGAGGAAGCTCTCTCTTGGCTGTAAAAAGGTCCATGGACCGTGGACTGTGTCCATCAATGTTCTCCAGGAACTGCTGCTTTAGGTTCTTGCCACTAATTCTGTTAAACTGTATGTAAAACTCTGGGGCGGAGACAAGGACAGGTCACACAATCACATCAGCTTTCACACACAAATGCTTTCCAGCCCAAGAAATAATTATATGTTGCTTTATCATGTTAAGAAAACCCAAAATAATAATTGTTTGATCTTGTATGAAGTTCTTTATTTCACTCTTTCTTCTTTGTTTGTTTTCTGCAGAAGAACTAACACAAGTACGAGTTTGGGATTGCGTACGGGTGAGTAAATGATGAGAGAACTCAGAACTCAGTTTTGGCTGAACAATCCCTTTAATACATTCGAAACAGGAAGAAGACTTTATCTGAGCTTCACAGAAGAGAGCACGCCGGCGCTCAAGCACATGACTGACTGCAGGTGCTGTCTAAACAATCTCTTTACGTCTAAGCGTGAAAGCCAAGTCCATCTGTTGTGTCAGAAGAGATGAACTGAATGTGTTCATCTTCATTTCATCTTCTTTATTTTTTTTAATTTCCCATTTTAAACTTGAGACTGTTTTTCCAGCCAGTATGAACCACTTCCCAGCAGACATGGATGCATATTTACCACCACAGCAGAGACCTGTGCATAGTCATCATTTGTAGGATAGGCTTTGAAGCTGAACATGGTTACTGATCATTTACCCAGGATTTCATGCTTTAGTTCTTTTGTCAGTTTGAGGTATGTGTGTCCTTGAGGTAGGCCAGGTTGCCCTGTCGCAGGCGGTATTCACAACAAATGTAAAGGAATAAGCCATTGCTTTTGCTTTTGCTGTGACGAGGTAGAAAGTATCTCTGTGTCAGCTGTGCTTGCAGTCATCCCGTGTTTCCTCTCAATCAAGTGATACAAGTTCAATTATACTGAAGCTCTGATATGTCTGTTAGGTTTGAGCTGCTACATACAAGGCAGCCCCTTTCACCGTTGCTCCTAACTGATCAATGAATAAAACAATCTGCTCCAGCTGAACAAGGTCCTTAACAAGTGCTTACGGGATTATTTCATAGCATACTCTTTCACTGTGCCAGCATTACAGAGAAGACCCAGTTGGATAGACCGTAATGCCGACCTATATTTCACAGGTATGTTCGCTAACACCCTGTACGCAGCACAAATGTTATGTTTACCTCTGGATGTTCTTGGATTGGCTATCTCAGATTCATCAGCACAGAGTCCAAGAGCAATTTGAAACTCGTCACGGTTGAGAAGGCTATTCTCTTGGAAGTAATGACCATCACTGTAAGAACTGTATGTACTGGGTTCACATTCTTGCACTGGTAGTGCTTTGTCCAAAAAGTCTGGCTTGTTGAGTATTTTCTGGAGTGGTACATATACGACATGTTTCTTTTCCCTAGCAAATCATGTATTCTACTGGCATAACCAAAGGAAATTCACATAACACACAGGAGTTTCTTCTTTTCATTGTTGAGAAGCATCCACTGGAGTCACAGCATTTTGAAAGAACATTGCTTCCTGAAACAGCATTTACCACCTCTGTAAGAAGGAACTCATCAACATCTGGATAGCACTTCCTCTGGACACTTGAAACAGCCTTGTTTGACAGTGGGAGAGGTAATGCATGCATCTGACTCAACTGCTGAATGACATCTTGAATAGAACTTGCTGGAATATGAAGAATGCTTTGCATCTCCAAAAAGTTGTATTTCAACTGATGTGTCAAATCAGAGTGAGTTAGATCATCAGAATCAGCTGATTCACCTTCATTATCCTCCATTTCAATCCCATCCACAGAAATCTGTTCTTGTGCTTCACTCTCATTCTCGTCACTTTGGCCAGAAACTATTTCTGGCTTCAGCATCCTCCAGTCCTGTTCACTATGTTTCTTACTTCTGTGTGAATTAAAAGTTGCAGAAACACTGCTCTGTTCTGTATCTTCTGATTTACATCTCATGCCTGAGTGTGTGAGAGAATTCACAGTGCTGATGGTTACATGTAAATGGTGCTAGTTCCCTAACCTGTCCAGCATGTTCTTCTGCATGAATCCTGCGTGAAAGGCAGTCATGGTGTAGAAGAAGTACAGGTTTTTGTACAAACGCCATGTTTAAAGCGATAATGTTTGAGAATTTCTCCTCTTTTCTCGAGGGTTAAAAATGCAATACTTACATTTCCACATATTCTTGTCTCATATCACCTGTAATATTAAAACAATTGAAAATATATATATTTAAAAAGTTAATGCCAAAAACATAATCATGAGGATATCTTTAAAATCTAACAATGTTATTCATACGCTAACAAAATACACCTAAACCAGCAAATAAAGCGCTCTGGCTTCACTTGGAAATTACAAACCTGCTGGAAGGTAGATAATAAGGGCGCTAATAAAGAGTTAGAGCTCTCAGGAACTTTGATGTACCGTTATTATTTATATGTTTCACCTTTAAAACATTTATTTAAAGTATTTATTTGCATCTTAACATTCAGTCTGTTTCGTTCCACCTGAGTGCAGCTGTCAGTCAGGACATCAGGGCGTGGCCACACCACACTTACTAACTTTACCTTCTTTTCTGTTCTGAACTCTGTGCTGTTCTGAGCCCTGTGTGAGTTAATGATCTCAGGCGGACGGTATTTAATCACACACACACACTCACACTCACACACACACACACACACTGAGGATGGGGCTGCTGAAGGTGTTCCCGGTGCTAAGGCTGTGCGCGTTTCTGGCAGGAGTGAACGGTGGAAGCGTGTTGGTTTGGCCCGCCGGCGCAAGTCACTTTCTGAACATGATCCCGGTGCTGGACGCGCTGATGGACCGGGGCCACCGGGTGACGGTGCTCGTGCCGAGCGCAGCGCTTCACCGGGACGTGCGCCAAGCCGCGCGCTTCGACCTGCTCTTCTTCAACGTGTCGGTGTCGGACTCGGAGCTGCGCCTCTTGCTGGAGGACTTCCTGCGCTTTTCCATCCACGACATGGAGCGCGCTAGTCTGCTGCACATGCACGCGGAGTTCTACCGGCTGTACTCCCGTAAGCAGGACCTGACCCTCTCGTACTGCGAGGGCACGCTCCGGTACCCGCCGCTCATGGAGCAGCTGAGGCGCGCGCGCTTCGACGCGGTCCTCGCGGACCCGGTGTACCCGTGCGGCGACCTGATGGCGCACGCGCTCGGCGTGCCGTTCGTCTACACGTTCCGCTTCTCCATCGCGCACACCGTGGAGCGCCTGTGCGGCGCGAGCGCAACGCCGCCGGCCTACGTGCCGGGAGCCATCAGCGGCTTCACCGACCGCATGAGCTTCACACAGCGCGTGCGCAACGTGCTCTTCTACTGGAGTCAGGACGCCATGGCCGTCAGCCTGTGGAGGAAGTACGACCAGTACTACAGCCAGTATCTAGGCGAGTCACGCAATACACGTTAGAGTTCAGACTTCTGATGGTATCTAACTTCTGCTCTTTCTCATAAGCGCCATATTACACCACTCCACTTTTCTGCAACCTGTACACTCAGCACTTACACCTGGTCCAGGTGAAGCTCCCAGTCTAGCCAGTTCCACATTCAATCATCAGAGGACCCAAATTTCATGTCTCCATATCTGGCTGTAAAACAGCTTTTGGTTGTTTGATTTTATATGATTTACAATATTTAGATTACGTCATACATGGGAGGGGCTGAGCAGGTTAAGTTGTGTGGGTTTATATGTGGCAGCAAAAATCCAGGGATATATGGAACATAAAAAAAACAAAAAAAAACACAAGCCTGATTTTCAGCGACAAAAATCTCACATCATAAAGGAATTGTTTGGTCGTGAGATGAGATCAGACAATGATCAGATCAGAGATCAGAGAATGTATTAGTGTGTATAATGTGTGTTATCTGTGGCCAGTTTAGTGCTGCTGTGAAAAAGACAGCTGACGACAAATGACTGTCAGTGTGAGAAATTAGTGATTAAAATCAGAGTGAGCGACGTTCTTCTAGAATCCACCGACAGAAGGACAGCAAACGCACAGCACAGTAGTGGCGATGCAGAAAGACTCGATATCTCCGGCTTACTTTGAAGAATGTTCGGGTTCATGCGAGCCCGTTTCTGCACGAGCTGATTTCCGATGACGGGAGCAGAACGTGGTGATTTTCTTTAATCGCAGATCTACCGTTAGAGGATCTTCATGGTGTAATCTGACACGGAGAACACACTTTACAGGTGCGAGGATGTGTGCGTATGACAGATTGGGGTTCTCTGTCTGATGGACTGATGCAGTGTTCTTCATGCTGCAGGTAAACCCACGAGTTACTGTGAGATGATGGGCCGAGCTGATATCTGGTTAATCAGAGCTTACTGGGACTTTGAGTTCCCACGACCTCTCCTACCAAACTTCATCTATGTTGGAGGACTGCACTGTACTCCTGCTGAACCTTTACCAAAGGTGCACACACACACACACACACACACACACACTGTGACGGAGCTATCCTCCATCACGGTATTAATACAGCTACTACTTTTGTGCAGTAATGAGTGTTACTACTTTAGAGTCTGTTCAGGACTGCGAATAATGTTCTTAATCTTAATAATAATCTCTTCCTTTTTCTTATTCTTCATGTACACACTGAGTAAAAGTCTCAAAACCCACCATGTGATAACAAAAGAACATCTGAGAAACCAAACACAATTGTATATCCACTGGGTAGGTCTTTCTTTATGTGTGTGTGTGTGTGTAGGATATGGAGGAGTTTGTACAGAGCTCTGGAGATGATGGTGTTGTGGTGTTCACTTTGGGAACGCTGATCACAAACCTCACCATGGAGAAGTCCAACATGATCGCCTCAGCTCTCGGACAGATCCCTCAGAAGGTTCACAACACACACACACACACACACACACCTGTGCATGGTAGTACAGCAGGTATCATTACCACCTCAGAACTCCAGGGCCCGTGTGGATCCTGAGCTCGGGGTAATGTCTGTGCGTGTTCTCCCTGGTTCTTTGTGGGTTTCATTCGCTCTCTCTCTCCAGTTTCCCAGAAACATTGGCACTGATGATGAATAAATGAATGATAACAGATGGTGGCTTGTGGTTATTAGCATGATTCAGGCTTTCAGACATCACTGTGAACATAAAACATCTCCCAACATGTGAGAATAAAAAATACACAATGAAAAAAGCCTAAGTTTAAAGATAGGTAATGTGCTGAAAGAAAGACAGTCACTACTCTAGCTCCATACCTGTGTTTTATACAGTTACAAGTGTGTTTCTTTTCATATTTACACACATGAACATGAAAACATAAAGCAGCATGTAGAATGCATGAGAGGCTCATTATTGAAATTACAGTAAAGCTCTGTGTTATTTCATTAACGTGATGATGTGATTTGATTGACAGGTGGTGTGGAGTTACCGAGGAGAGAAGCCAGACACTCTGGCTCCAAACACCAGGATTTATCGCTGGATTCCTCAAAACGATTTACTGGGTCAGTACTGCGCCTGTCGCACGTGTTATGCAGATACATTTTTTTCTTAGTGCTACACACCTGTTTATGGGCGTGTCTGCCTCTTGGCCAATCAGGTCATCCCAAAACCCGAGCGTTTGTCACCCATGGTGGCTCGAACAGCCTGTATCAGGCCATTTACCACGGCGTGCCCATGGTGGGGATCCCGCTGTTCGCCGATCAGCCGGACAACATGGTGCACGTGCAGGCTAAAGGCGTGGCCATCGTCCTGGACTTCAGCAGCATGCAGACGCAGGACCTGGTGGACGCTCTTACAGCCATCGTCTATCAACCAGAGTAACGGACCGAATATTTCTCACTTTATCATGGCGAGATCTTACCAGATATGTTCAACTTCACTAGTTTCAGTAATGAGGTTCAGTTTTCTGCGTATGAACTGCTGCCTCCTGTTCAGCAAAGCTCTTCTGTTTCCTGAAGTGTGTAAATTGCATCTTTCTTTCCTCTGCAGTAAGAAATGCTGAACGCCTCTCTTTAGCCGCTCTGTGTTTGCTGTGCAGGTACAAGGCGAGCGCCCGGCGTCTGTCCCAGATCCACCACGAGCGTCCCGTCAAACCTCTGGACGAGGCAGTGTTCTGGATCGAGTACGTGATGAGGAATAAAGGTGCTAAACACCTGCGTGTAGCTGCTCATCACCTCACCTGGTACCAGTACTACCTGCTGGATGTGCTGAGCTTCTTCATCCTCATACTCGCTCTAATCCTCTACATCTTTATCAAAATCTGCAGAGTCGGCCTCTGGCTCATCAAATCAACACTAAATCACAAAAGAAAGTTAGAGTGACGCTCCTCACGTGTCTGTCTGTGTGTGTCCTTTACCTCATTCACACGGTGACTCATTTACCGTGTTCGATTACAGTACACACAATCACACAATATTAAACACTGTTTAACACTTTAACATTTTATCACAATTATGCCTTTTTTTTCTTTTTGCATTCTCTTTTTCTGCATTTGTGTCCACTTCGTCATCCACGGTGTAGTAATATCACAAGCAAAATGTTTTTTGTTTTCTGAATTTTGAAGTAAATGTAAAGATGAATTTCAAATTCGAATGAAAAATATTTATAAATGTCTGGAATGAAACTGACTTTTTTTTTTTTTTTGGACTAAAGTCTATTGTATATGTTTTGTGCTTCTTTTTCTCTTTATTGCTACTCCTGTTCTTTTTATTATTCTTACCGTAAAGAAATAAAGCAAGACCATTGTTTTGCGTGAATATTTATCATTCCTGCTCCAGACACGTTTCAGGGTGTATGCCTGCCTCAGGCTGGTCTGTCTGAGGTGAGATGGATGATCTAACATGTCTGCTGTTTAACTAGTGTAAGCAGCTAGCTAAACAATGTGCAGCCTAAATAAACTAGATCTCAAATCCCCACTGCTGTGTTTCAGAGCTTCATTTGCAGGCTTTATTGTACACAAACATTTCCCTCAAGCATTGTAAAGGTCCAGCAATAAGTTCAAAAGTGTTTTTTTTTATCTGGCATCCAATAGGATGTGAGCATAGGATTTGATCACGTGATGTGGAAGCCTCTGATTGGCTGTGTGATTGTGTGGCTTTGATTAAGTGAAGTGCTTGTTTGGTGACAGTGCAGCAGCTCCACACTTCAGCTTTCATTTCCAAACCTCCAGAGAGCTCTGTGAGGAGCAGTGTGTGTCAGGAGGCATGGCCTGGACTAGATTTCCTCTTTTTACTCACTTTACCCTGAGTGTGGAAGAGCTGGAGGCTGGAACTGTTTAATGAACATCATGGAGGACTTTGCTGAAAGGAAAGTGGAGGCCATTTCATGAGTGAGTCACGTGACTGGCTTTGCTGTTAATTAGCTGATGGCTGCTGTGTCAGTGTTTCATACAGAGCTGTGATCATATACCTCGTGTAATATTTCACCCTGTACCACACTTCTCTCTCTCTCTCTCTCTCTCTCTCTCACTCACTCACATATTCACCCTATTCCTTACAAAGTGTGTGTGAGATACACGGCCAGGGGTTCATCTGGCTGTCACTTTAGTCTCTCTCGTTGTGTGTCTGTCTGTCTCTCTTTCTTTACTTTCTCTGTCTCTTTAGTCTCTCTCTCATTGTGTGTCTATCTCTCTTCTATCTCTCTTTAACTCTCTTTATCTCTAACTGCTACTTATCACATATTCACCCTATTCCTTACAAAGTGTGTGTGAGATACACAGCCAGGGGTTCATCTCTCTCTCTCTCTCTCTCTCTCTCTCTCTCTAACTGCTACTCATCACATATTCACCATATTCCTTACAAAGTGTGCATGATACATGGCCAGGTTCTCGTCTGTCTGTCTGTGTCTCTCTCTTTCCTTACTTTGTCTTTTTAGTCTCTCTAGTTGTCTGTCTGCCTATCTGTCTGTCTTTATCTCTCTTTATCTCTAACTGCTACTCATCACACATTCACCCTATTCCTTACAAAGTGTGTGTGAGATACACGGCCAGGGGTTCATCTCTCTCTCTGTCTCTCACCTCACTCATCACTGTGTTTGAACCTAGTGCATTACAACTTTCCATTCAGTTCTAATTTTCTTCCTCAAGAAATATGTTAATGTTCTGGTTTTTAAAAAGGTAATAAATGACTTCCTGATTTTGTAGAGATCTAAGATCTAAGAACGGCACATTATATTCAAGAGGATATATCTAACCTGATCACATGATCTTACAAGTTGCTAATTGACAGTTTAATTAAATCACTTTGCATAATTGGATTTATTGGGTTCTAACAGTGATGTCTTTAAGTTGTAAACAAAAGTGGAGCTTAAAGGTGAAGAGAGAGGAAGGAGAGGAAACTGAAGTTACTGAATGATGAGACACTTTTATTTTGGCACCTGGCACTTCTGGGCCCTTGTCTTCCAAATCAACAGAGCTTTAAACAGCAAATGCTAAATGATGGTTTGGTTCTTGTGAAGAAGTTAACACTGCAGTTTATATTTGATTGATTTGTCTTGTGGATTTGTGCTAGTCACTTCTTTTCCATATGCTAACTAAATTAGGTAGTGTGGTATTGCAGTAAGATTGTGTTCTTTGAGAAAGGTGAGTTTCAGCTGAAATCAGTGGACTGTGTGTATTCCTGTCTCTCTCTCTCTCTCTGAGTGCTGGTGATCATCACTGCAATCCTGTTTCTGCTCTCTGCTGTAGAGGATTTTAGAGAGAGAGAGAGAGCGAGAGAGAGAGAGAGAGCGAGAGAGAGAGAGAGAGCGAGAGAGAGAGAGAGAGCGAGAGAGAGAGAGAGAGCGAGCGAGAGAGAGAGAGAGAGCGAGAGAGAGAGAGAGAGCGAGAGAGAGAGCGCGAGCATTGCCACCAGTCACACTGCAGAATGTTTTCACCTGGCTTAACTATATTTCTTTGTGTATTCCATTTACATGCATTACTACTCAGTGTGGTATTGTTTTACAGGGACTCAAGCAGTTTTTTTTTTAAATTATAGTGAGTGTTTAACTCTAGCGAGCATCTGTAGAAATTACTGCATCCTAAATTAAGCATTGGGGTTAGGGTTAGGGTTAGTATGTATTTTATCCATTGTAATTATTGGGAATTGATGGCTCATATCTCGGCTTTGGAGTGAGATATTCAGACCAAACCTGCGCTCCTGTGTACGTCTCGACCTCAGTAACCCACGGTGCGAATTTGGGGAAAATCGGAGAAAGTCGAATTTTTCGCCCGAAAAAACACAAAGGGTAACCCCTTACAGTTTTTTTGGGTGAAAAATCTGACCTTCTCCGATCTTCTTCATATTCACACGGTTGGTTACTGAGGTCGAGACGTAGACAGGAGCGCAGGTTTGGTCTGAATATCTCACTCCAAAGCCGAGATATGAGCCGTCAGTTTCACACCAATTACACTCAATATAATATACAGATTATACTGTAGGTTTGTTGGCTGCTTTAAGCTTTAAAGTCGTACATTAGGTCACTGATCCAGTGTGAAAATGTGCAGAAGACAAACGTAATATTTGTGACGTTAATGTGAATTAAACACACACAGACTGCTGAACCTGAAGATTTACACTTTATTGAATTCTCAAAATCAACAATGCAACAAACTGTACAGACGTTACTGATTAAAATAACGGCCGTGTTCTCCTGCCTGACGAGTCTGATTCATACATAATACCTCACTCTCTCACACACACACACACACACACACACACACACACATGGAGTGCTGGCTTTCAGAAGAACATTTGGATTAAGGTTGAGGTGTGTGCTGATAATGACATGAGACAATAATCATCACTAAACTGAATGATCGCTGGCAGGAGCGTGAGATTTGTGATTTTCCCTCGTCGTGTGTTAACTCTCTCTCAGTTCTACGCTGAACAGAATTCTGGGATTGAGGGTCAGACGAGCAGAACTCCGGCTCCACATCAAGGCCTCTGGTTTTTTTATTTATTTTTTTTTTTGCATCAAACACCTCGCTTTGTAAGTGAGTCAAAATAAAATCAGAATTACATGAAAACTGAATGAGAACAAAGTCTGAAGAGTTAATTGCATTGCAGGAATTCTAGCAGTGTGTGATTTATAGCGAGTGTGTAAATTAGTATGTCCTGTATATTATATTGAGTGTAATTGGTGTGAAACTGACGGCTCATATCTCGGCTTTGGAGTGTGATATTCAGACCAAACCTGCGCTCCTGTCTACGTCTCGACCTCAGTAACCAACCGTGTGAATATGAAGAAGATCAGAGAAAGTCAAATTTTTCACCCAAAAATACTGTAAGGGGTTACCCTTTGTGTTTTTTCGGGTGAAAAATTCGACTTTTTCAGATTCTCCCCAAATTCACACCGTGGGTTACTGAGGTCGAGACGTACACAGGAGCGCAGGTTTGGTCTGAATATCTCACTCCAAAGCCGAGATATGAGGCTCTGTTTCCAACAAACTCCAGAGTTTGATGTGAATAGTGATGGTCCTGAGACACACTGCACAGCGCTGTATCTCCATCTGCATGGGTGACTCAGTGACCAGGTGGTACGAGTGTGTGTGTGTGTATCTCAGTGTGATGATCAAGTTTCAAAGCTCAACTTGGATTTCTCAGATTATAAACACAGGTCTTTGTGTGTAGGTGTTGACGTGGAGGATAAACGTCTCTACAGAAGGCACCAGGGGTCTGGAGCTGTGAGGACCTGCAGAGGAGCTCAGCTCATCACTACAGGTCAGAGATCACCTTTTATATTCTTAGATCATTCATATAGCACTTTTAACATTAGACACAAATCCAGATGTAGATTTTGATCCATACTGAATGAGTGGCAGGGAAAAACTCCTCGAGAAGACATCTGCACTCTCATGTTGATGAATGTGGCGTTTATTTTTCCTGTGAGCTTCATATTTCCTGTTTTTTTTTTTTTTTTTTTCCTGTCGAGTCTCAGTCCTGATGCACACCAGATTCAAAAACTGTAATTGCTGGCAAATTGCTATAGTATAAGAGGAAAAACACTTTCTGGGGGACATGCAGTTATAGGTAAATAATCAACTTCAGGGTGGTGACAGTAAGTCAGGTTGATTACACCACCCCATCGTTGATTATTTTCCTAGAACAGTGTGACAGAGTGCTTTCTTCCTTCCTGTCCCAGACACACCTCTACAACAAGGCACTGGGTTTAGGTTTAAAACCTTAAAGCGATGATAAGTTAAGATTAGAGGAACGTGATGAATGATGGATTAAAAGCCGTTAACAGGTTAAGCGTAGTGTAGAAGCCAGAAGTAAAAACGCTTCAGTCTGATCTACATGTTGATTGTGGTTTATTTTTCATACAGTCCAAAAGAACAAAAACAGGCGCATCGTGTAAATCAGTCTTCAGTAAGATTGATTTAAGAAAATAATAGGAAACTAAGATATAAGGCCCTGAATGACTTTAACATCTGTGGAAAAAAAAAACCTAAAAAATAAAGAGGCATGTCCTTTACCAAAATAGAGCATTATTTTACAGAGTTCTGATCCTCCACATGATAGAAGGATAAACAAGAACACACTGATGAGCACTGAGAGAAATCATCATCATCATCATCATCATCGTCATGTTCAGTCTGATCACAATCATAAATTTCCTTTTTAAATCTAAAGATGCTGAAGATGTTTTTACCAACAAGCACTGCGTCCACGCTGTAGAAACGAGGTCTCGCAACAAAACTGTTCACATTTGCCACATGATCACAGCCTCTGAATGCACACTAACCAGCAGCCATGCACCGAGAACAAGCTAGTCACGGTTTATTGTGTTATCATGAGCAAAAAAAAAGGTTCCTCACTTGAACCTGGAGGTTGTGAGAATGTCGACGGTCAATAAAGCAGCTAAATGTCCTTTAATTATTAATGATGAATATATTTCATGCTAGATGAAGGCGATTCTACAGTCATGTGCACAGAATCACGCTGGACAAAATCGTTCTTTTGCGTTAATACGTTATCACTTTGTGTGAGTGTGTGAGTGTGTGTGAGAGAACACTCAGCTAGCTTAGAGTCACACACTGATGTAGACGTCACCTCCTCCATCCATCATTAAGCTGGGAGGAGTTTCCTCGCTGCACTGCGCTCACTGAGTCAACTGAAAAAAACATGCAACAGAGGTCACACTGTACATTCAGTTTGTAGCTGCAAATGGAGAAATGTTGGACTGGGCCGTTGTTCTCTATAGCTCCTTCTCTATAGCTCCTTCTCTACAGCTCCTTCTCTATAGCTCCTTCTCTACAGCTCCTTCTCTATAGCTGCTGTGTTAAACCTGATCCGCTTTTCTCATGTTTATTTGGTGTAAACAATGCAAAAAAAACATTTTAAGAATTGATACGTCATTAAACAGTGTAATATAATCTGCACATTTATTGCACTTATTTATTTCTTTTCATCATTAACAGTGTGATGTAAAATAGTACTGAAGCTGAAGTGTGTGTGTGTGTGTGTGTGTGTGTTAACTGAAGTGCAGTTTAAAACGTGTATAGTCGTACAGCTCCTGCTTCCTTACTGTCTCAGAATGGCGAGATTTCTTTCTTCTCAGTTTTTTCCATCTAGAAATGGGAGAAGTTTGGAAGCGGCCAGTCCTGATGCTGGCAGATGTTTCTGACGTGAGCGTGATTAGAAAACATGGTGCGTGCTGGATGTGTGAATATTGTGCTGCTGGTTAGTGTGCTGTGCTCGAACACACACACACACACACACAGGTGAAGGCTTCAGACTCCACTGTGTTACAGTGTGTGTATCTCCACCCTGCCACCCACTGCCACTGAGCCTGACATCATCTAGCACACGATTAATCACTCTTTATTCCACAGCATGCGCAGGGTCATGATTAGCGTCTCGAATGCCACAAATACTGCACAAGTCCTTCAGCATCACTGCTTTTTTTTCTTAACATAGTTTCCCCCAAAATAGTTTCAACCATGAGCTAAAATCTGTAGTCAGTCCTCTTGTAGAAATTGGTTAAATAGTGATTCATGAACAAAAAAAGCTTCATTTTCTCTCTCATACACACACACACACACACACACACACACATCCTCTTGTGATACACAGGTTAATATTTTACATTTGGTCTTTTTTTTTTTTTTTAGGGGCAAAAAGAAAAAGAAGAAATGAGGGACGCACCAGGATCAGAGCTCTGAAGTGGATTAAGAAGTGTTGCTTTAAGGACAGACAGATTGCTGGTAATCGATATTAATGATTATTAATGATTATTAATGATTTAAACACAGTGGAGCAGATCAGAATGTTGTATGTCCTTTCTAATTTAATCCACTTTTTTTTTTTTTCAGATCTCGAATCAGTGCGTCCCTGAAAAACGAGGGAAAGAAAACAAAAGTGTAGACGAGGAGGGAAGTAAAGGTCATGATACATTCCAGCTGATAAGAATGTTTATATAAAGCACATTCACATCTGTAGATGCTTTGGAATGATTTTAGCTTTACACACACACACACACACACACACACACACACACACACACACACACACACACACACACACACACACACACACGCGCTTCATCATGGTGTTTTTCTCCTCAGGTGTGACATCAGCAGCCTGCGTGCAGCCTCACGAACAATAAATAGGACTTACGAGCTGTTCATAAACACGGAGACGATTCAACTCAGAGTGAGACAGACCTGAACAACACACACACACACACACACACACACACACACACACACACACGCTGATTGGTGATAAGTAACGAGCAACATAAATACCAGAAAGAGATAACAGAAAAATAAGATTAAGAAAAAAGAAAAAAAAAAACACAAAAATAAAGATCAATAAGTGACTCGTATTTCTTTCACTGTTGTTCCCTTAGCCATACGACGACCACACACACACACACACACACACACACACACACACACACACACACACACACACACGGTGTGAGAGCAGGTGAGAATTTCCTCCTCCAACGGTCTGTCCTTTCACTGAGAGACAGACAGGTCCATTCCTCTGTCCGTCCCCTGTCTGTCTGGCTGTTTAAAGGCATGTTGGGTTTACAGAGACGTGTGTTAATTCTGCACTTTCTCTCTGTAGCAGGTTTCTCTCTCCATCTCTCCATCACCCTCTCTCGCTGTTTCCTGAGAGAGAGAAGCGTGTGGTACCGTCACTCAGAACAGCGCTTTAGATCCTTGGTTCTCGAACTCGGACCAGGCATCATTCAGCTCCATGAAGATCATCTTGGCGTACTGCTCGTACGGCTGCCCCGCCGCCTGGACAACCACAACCACAACCACAGCAATGAGAGGTTAGTGAGGAGCGTGAGAACACCGGGCAGTGCACTGGTGATGACTTCCTGCTCTTCTTAGACTACGTTTACACGACAACGATGTAGTCAAAAACCGAAAAGTTTTTCAAAAACGTATACTTTCACGTATACACGACAACGTTTTCAAAACGATTTGCGTTTACACATATCTGCGATAACGGCTAAAAACGCTGTATTGCGTACGCCAGGCCAGTAGTTGGCGCTGTCACCCTGTTAGTTGGTTGTAATATTGAAGTAAATCCACACTTTGCTGAAGAAGCGTTAGCAAACTCTTGAGCAGCAGCAACACTACCATGTACTCCACCATTGTTGTGTATGTTTGTTCGCGCTTGCCTTTACAATAGACACGTACTGCGCATGTCGTCACCATTTTCAAAAACTTGGGTTTTCAGTCCCCAAAACGCCGTTGTCGTGTACATGAACAGGCAAAACGCATAAAAAGTTTCCTGTTTTTGGCTGAAAACGTTGTCGTGTAAACGGCCCCTTAAGCTGCTTTCACACGTGGTTTTTCCTCCACTGCCAGCACGTTATCACTTTTAATCCAATCAGAGCAGCAGTGTAGAGTGAGCAGACATACTAACCTACATCCCTACAACATGGGGAAAAAGTCCCAAGCAAATTAAAAATTAAAATTAAATTGGAAAAAAAAAACTTTTCTGAAAAGTCAAGACATGCCCTTTTAACTTTTTTTTTAACTTCTTGACCAATTAGGTTGCAAGTTGTGGGGCAAGTGAGAACAACAACAGTTTACTGTTTGTTTAAAAAAAAAAAAAAAAAAAAAATCAAGTGTGAAAGCACCGATATGAAATCATTTCTCAGGACTGCTGTCATGTTTAAAAAACAGTTACTGTTTAATAAATCACGTTATTAAAACATTAAATCAGTCCACGTGATGTGATGCAGTCCTGAACACACACTTATACAGAGCACCAGCAGCTAAAATACAGCCCTCAACGTTTATTTTCCAGGATGTGGCCTGGTGATGCTGAGCACGTTTGGCTGAGCTGAGGAACGCTGAGGAACGCTGAGGAACGCTGAGGAACGCTGAGGAACGCTGAGGAACCTGGGGTCACTCAGACTTCCTGAGGTAAGCAGCCATGTTTAAGTGTACTACAGAAACCTCTCTCAGTCAGATCTTTGTGCGCCTACCACCAGCAAGAAAACCGAGTTTAAAACGGTGAAAAGGCGTGACTGCTGCTGACGTTATAAAACATCTCCAGCAGAACTCGCAGCCTCACACTGAGCCTCCTGAATTCCCAGGTCAGGTAATGTTCAGAATATTTAATAACAGTGAAATAAATAATTAAAATGAATTAGAACTTTACATAAGTGCCAAGTCAAGAAAACTCAGTGTTCACGCAGATGGAGTCAGTGTAACGTGAAAGCGCACAGATTTTCTGCAGGTTCGTTTTATTTGAACTTTGTATGTGATTTAGCTGAAAAGGCAGAAATGCGTAGTTTGCTGGTGTCTCCTGTATCAGTCACCCCGGCAACAGCGCAAAACTACAGATAAACTGTAAACAGTAACGCCTCTGCACGTTTCCTGCGTTAATAAATAGAGCTTTTTTCTAATTTTCTCCTCATCAGTGTTCAGTACAGGTGTAAAACCCACTGATCTGAAGCCCGGGATTTAACTGCATCCAGTTCAGAAAGATAAACAGATCATAATTAATTAGAATAATGTTCAGGATCGCAATAAATTCAGCTCATTTTCAAACTCAGCCCTAAAATAACGCTGGCGCAGGTTATGAGAAGGTAAAGCGTTTTCCTGGTCCCATGTCATCCAGTGTATTTAATAAATAATCTAACTGAGTTGATTGAATTTGGGATTTCGTATGTACTGAAGTGTGTGTGTGTGTGTGTGTGTGTGTGAGAGAGTGAGAGAGAGACAGACCTTGTCAGGATGGACGATGAGCGCTGCTTTCCTGTAGAACTTCTTCACCTGGTCAGGTGAGAGCAGGTCGGCCATGTTGACGGGTTTCCAGCGCGTCTCTCCCTCCCACAGCACCGTGTGCAACGTGGAGAGCAGAGCGCGGATATTCCTCTCCTTCCCCTCGATCCAGTCCAAAATCTAACACACACACACACACACACACACACACACCATGACCGCTGTGATGTAGTACACCAGGGTCACTGCTCATTCAGCAGGACTGATGGTAAACATTACACAGCAGAAGCTGCTAGAGGAACCATAACCCATGCTCTGTGTGTGTGTGTGTGTGTGTGTGTGTGTGTGTGTGTGTGTGTACCTGTAGTTTGAGGGGATCCATATCTCTACTCAGTTCCTGCTTCCTCATCTCAGCGATGGTGCGCGGCCCTCCCTTTCTATCCGGTTTGGAGGCGAATCCCTGAGTGGATAACAAATCCTCAAAATCATCCTCCTTCACTTTGGGCTTCGGACCTGCGCGTACACACACACACACACACACACACACACACACACACACACACACACACCATCAGTGTCCCTGTCTAGCAGCAGTTGGGGGTGTATGACTGATTACGTGTGTGTGTGTGTGTGTGTGTGTGAGAGATTGTGTTTACCAAATCCCGGCCCCCTGCGTCCTCGCTCCTCTCGTCCTCCAATCACACTGAAGTTGAGGTTGTAGTTGGGCTTTGCTGATTGGGTGGTGCTGGGTTTGGGGGCGGAGCTCGGAGGTGCCCATGGTTTATTAGCGGGTCGAGACGAGGGCGGTGGCTGCTGCTGCTGCTGCCATGACTGACTCGAGCTCTTTGCTGCTCCAGCAGGGGGCGCTGCTTTAAATCCAGAACCTGAGAACCCGCTGCTGGAGGAGCCTGAAACACACACACAGGTAATCATGAAACATTCACTAAGTTTAACACGTATGTGTATGTGTGTGTGTGTGTGTGTGTGTAGGCGATTCTGACCTGGCAGAGTGGAGCCCAGGTTACCGAGGTCAGCGAAGGGGTCAAAGCTCTGAGACTTGGTCTTCGAGAAGGACGAGGACACACCTGGAGCTAACACACACACACACACATTTTATATGTGCATATATATACACACACACACACCAGTGCTACACACACAAACTGCAGCTGCACTGATTGTGATTGAGCAATTGATCAGCTGATTGGTTACCAGTGAAGGCGGGTTTTTTAGCATTAGCAGACATGCTAGCTGCCGTGCCGGAGGAGGTTCCGGTGGTCCAGCTGTCCCAGCCACCCAATAAATCAGGCTGACTCGCTGATGATGTCATCTTGGGCACATCCCCCGTGAGCTTATCTATTCAATTACATCAATTAACATTAAGATCCCATCTGATCAACACACTGATCCGTTTAACACACACACACACACACACACACATACACACACATACACACACATACACACACATACACACACGTGCACGATACCAAATCAGCAAGAATCAGCTTAGACAGGGCAATCACACGAGGTCATGTG
This sequence comes from Pangasianodon hypophthalmus, assembly GCF_027358585.1. NCBI lineage: Eukaryota > Metazoa > Chordata > Actinopteri > Siluriformes > Pangasiidae > Pangasianodon > Pangasianodon hypophthalmus. Next base: position 1,103,965 of record NC_069733.1, on the reverse strand, counting down.
ACTCTGTGGGAGGAGCTACGGAGTGATTGTAAGTGAATATTGGATCTTACTGAGGTTGAAGAGGCTGGAGTTAGTGGCAGGAGGTGGAGCTTTGAAACCACTGCTCTCTGACCCGAGCAGGTCACCAAACAGGTCTGATCCACCCGTGCCCCCTGACCCCACGCCAAACGGGTCGAAGATGTCATTCACTGCCGAGAGAGAGAGACAGACATGATTACAGAACGTCATTTCAGAACTCTAGTGTTCTCAGATTACTGAGCGGTACACAGATATAGCGTGCCTAAGATCTGAGAAGGTTACTGTAGAACAGTTACAGAAGGTCTGAGTTCTGAGCTTATGGAATATGAATGCTGGAGGATGCTGGATGTGATTCTAGCATGCTAGAGTTCTGGGTTTCTACACGCCTACAGCAGAATGATTCTACATTCACAGACAACTCTACCTCGCCTGGGTTCTCAGGTTCTACAACTCTGCCTGTAAATCTACAATGCCTGGGTTCTCAGGTTCTAGAGGGTTACAGTAGAACGATTCCAGATTCCAAACCCAGTTCTAGCATGCCTGAGTTCTAAGGAACCGTGTGGGTGGAGAGCGGAGCGGCAGTACAGTGTCGTACCTTTGGGGGCAGTAGAAGTGGGGGCAGTTGTGTTGGGGGCAGCAGGGGCAGCTGAAGGCTGGCTGGACGTGTTGCTGAAGAACAGATCCTCCGTGTCCCCTGTATGGGAGGGGCCAGGGGCGGAGCCAAACAGGTCATTCAGCAAATCACTGTTACTGGAGCAACTCTTCATTCCTGTTTCCGGGGCGACGCTCGGAGGGCAGGGGTCGGAGTTCAGGCCCAGCAGGTCCTCCGTGTCAGGCTGGGGGTCAGAGGTCGTGAACTCCGCCTCAAACAGAGGTTCACTCGCATCCCGTGACAGGGTTCCCTCTGCAGGGGCGGAGTAAGAGACAGATTCCTCGCCCGATTCGCCGCCACTCTGATCGTCCTGCTCGTCCATTGGTCCAGACACACCGTCAGCGTGATGGTGCGGCCCGCCCATGTCTGGACAACAGAACCAACACGGGTGTTAAAGGAACATCTGAACATCTAAAGTGCCACACGTATTCTCCCTGGAAACGGAAATCCCATAATACTTCAAATCTTCCCAGTCCTGGGTTTACTGAGTTACGGGTGTGTGTGTCAGTGAGGGCGGGGCTTAAACTACATTTCAGAAGCCAATCACAAACTTGATCACAACAGTTTACTAAACATTAATTTTAATTAAACAATATTAAAGTTAGCCTGAGGAATGCTATTCAACCTGACTAGCGACAGACAGCCAGATGGCTAGCGCTAACGAGGTAACATTAACGACGTAAAATTAAAGCAGCAGTGTATGATATGCGCTGCATGGGGTCAAAGAGCTGGGAGGAGAAAGGCTAGTGGTGAAGTCACATGATCAAGTCTGTGATTTGCTGGTTGAATTTCACTTAAAGTCCAGGGAAAAAATGTAGCTGCGTAGCGCAGCACTCGTCACTCATTCTGCGTTATTACAGAAGCGTTAGGCGATTACTGGGCCGTAAAGCATTAATATTGGCACCATCTCATTAATATGGAGATTTTAGTCTACACTGTGAGAGATGAAGTGTGAGGCGAGAGCAGCGTACCCTCCCAGTCCAGGGTCTGGAAGAAGTTGTTAGCGTTGGAGTCTGTGCTGGTGCTGGGAGGTGAGGGAGAGTCTGCATTCCGCTCTTCAGGAGAACCATCTGGCTCTGCGCAGCCCGAGTCATAGAACATTGTGGAACCAGGCTGCCGAGGAAGTTCTGGCTTCCCTACAGAAAGACGGAGAAAGAAATATGTAGACATATAGACCTGATCTTATAACTCGAGAATCTCAACACATGGTCTAACTAACTCCAGCAATCTGCATAAGATCCTCTGAGACACACTCAGTTTCTCACCGAACTTGGCCAGGATCTCCTGCTGCTCGTCTCGGCTGGAGAACAGGATCTTGGGATTGAGGCCTTTAGTGGAGAAGTTCTCCCAGGGCGGAGTCTTGTGGGCGGAGCGATCACGAGGCTCCACCTCCACATCCAGGTTCACTTGGAACAGGTCAGGGTATTTCTCCTGGATGTCACATGCATCCAGATCATACCTGTAAAAAAAACAAAAAAAAAAAAACACACATACTAGTCATTATATTTATTAACTATTATAATGCTTAATTATTCATTCTTTGTCTACACTTTATTCTGGCTGTCCAGAATAATTCCAATTTCCATTAGAGTGTCAGTAAAGACACACACACACACACACACACACACACACACACACACACACACACACACACACACACACACACACACAGAGGGAACAGTAATTGAGTCTGAGATCAGCTCTGTCTCTCACTCACTTGGCAAATTTGACGGTTGTGGCGTTTCGAGGAACAAAACCGGTGTGGAACTGAATCTGGAACATCTTCATGGAAGCCATCTACACGGAACACACACAGAACACATCCCAAAATAGATCAACACACCACACAGAGAACTTTCTTCAAGAACATCACTCTGGGGAGGAGACAATGTGGACAGTGTATTTGTGTGTGTGTGTGTGTGTGTGTGTGTGTGTGTATACATGTACGTACCTTGGCCTGAAGGCGTCCTCCGAGTGTGGCGCGAGCGTGGTAGATGACAACCAGCACGTCTCCCTGCACCAACACATTGAGGGGAATCTCAGCTCTGCCATCCTCAATCTTAAAGTCCCTGCGCGCGCACACACACACACACACACACACACACACACACACACACACACGTTTTCATCATCACTGTTAGAGAAAATCCAGACTATCCAAATGTCTTCTCTCGGCTGGAGAGAGGTTTGGACATAAAGCTAAAGGGAAAAAACAGCAATTAAAAACATGGCCAGAAACAGGAAGTTGTCGTTGATCATGTGCCTCACCTCATCCTGTCGTATTCCTGCGAGGTGGTGGCGACTCGCTCGTCTCCTACGTATACCTCACAGAAGGGCCGGCAGCCATTTCTCTGCTTGTTGAAGAGCGGCACGGGCGTCATGACGATGGAGCGGAGCATTATGGGCTTGCTGTGGGGAATTATGGGCTCCTCCGCCATCATGTCACACATGTACTCGATATACCTGCAATCATCCATCAATAATCATCATTAATCATCATACACATGTACTCGATACACCCGCAATCATCCATCAATAATCACACACACATACTCGATATACCCGCAATCGTCCATCAATAATCACACACGCACTCGATACACCCACAATCATCCATCAATAATCATAGTACACACGTACTCGATATACCCGCAATCATCCATCAATAATCACACACACGCACTCGATACACCCGCAATCGTCCATCAATAATCATAGTACACACGTACTCGATACACCCGCAATCGTCCATCAATAATCATACACATTGCACTCGATACACCCGCAATCGTCCATCAATAATCACACACACGCACTCGATAAGGGACCTGCACAGTTTTATCTGCTACTCCTTCACCCAGCTTTTTTACTTCGTAGAAAATAAAAAAAATCACTGATATGACAACATTTTTGGTAGACACCACACAGGATAACACCTGAAGGTGACATTAAAGTTTCAATAAACAAAGACTTCTCCAACGTTTGTGCCTGCTTGCATCTTTTTCCGGGGGAAACAGTAATCAATCATTAATAACTTACACGCAATACATCAGCAATAAGTAATCAATAACCAATCAATACATCTCCGTTATGTAAGAGACATCAAATAAGCAATCAATCACACACCATAAGCCTGTTATCTACCTGCTATAATCAAACAATAATTCATATAGTTTTTCTACACATACGTCTTGAATAATCAATTCCTGAAGCATTTAAACAAAATAATCTTAAACATGTCATTAATATTCCTACAATAGGTATGCAGGAATCGAAAGCACTTACATGCGATCAGAACTCGATACACATCGTAATCCTGCACTTCACACGTGTGACTAAGAAACCAATCAATCAAACACACCTACTAAATGCATAAAAAATAAACATTAGCTCTTATATAATTCATACATTAAACAGAGAAATGTGTAAATAATTAGCACACTAAAATGGAGTGCACCAGCAGGGGGCGCCACAGGCTGAGAAACCACAGGCTCACTTTCTTCTCACACAACTTCAGGAAGCTTTCCTCCACTGCAGCAACACTTCTCCGATTCCTCAGCTTCATGAAATATTTTCTACATAATAAGCATCGTAAAAATGTATTTAAAAAGGAGCATTACTCAGTACAGTACACGCATGGGGAAATAGCTTGGGCTAAATATTTAAAAATGCATAATGAAACAATTAATAAAATGAATTGCTTTGAAAATTAATTCTGCAGTTACTATTATACATTTCTTAACACTGTGAATAAAACTACTGAGTAACTTCAATGCTGCACACTGCACTTTAATTCTCCTGTGTGGATCTGAGCCATGGATCTGAGACTTTTCCAGGAGAACTTGTCCTGATCGCTGCTTGTTCTTCATGATGTTCTCTAACACACTCCAGGAACAGGTGTATTTATACTGAGGTCATGTGACCTTTTATCTGCACACTGGTGAACTCCATTCTATTCATGACATCACTTCAGGTGGGAACAGATTACACCCGGACCAGTGTAGGGGTTTTCACAGCAACGGGGGGTCAATACTTATGCACGCAACTCTTACAGTTGTAAATAATTTTGCAAACTATATTGATTTTCTTGCTCAGTCACTCTCTCTCTCTCTCTCTCTCGCTCGCTCGCTCACTCCCTCAGTGCCAGAGAAAAACCACACACTTACACAGAACTCAGCCTGAGGGCCAGAGAACACTGAGCTACACACTGCAGCAGGAAACCAACACACACACACACACACACACACACAGTTCTTCCCCTCTGTGTGTGCGTGTTACCAGGTTAAGGTTCGGTCTTTAAAATAGCTAATAAATAACTGGTGGAAATCATTTATACGGTTTTCTGTCTTCTGCGGTTTTATTTCATGGTGAAGTCAGCTGTCAGTCAACCTCAGAGGGCAGAGTTGCTCTGTGTGTGTATGTGTGTGTGTGTGTGTGTTACTTCTTGTGTGAGGGTGTGCGTGTGTGAAATGGTGTGCATGTGCCTGTGCATGTGTGTGTTACCTTTTGTGTGAGGGTGTGATACCCGGTGGACAGCGCTTCATGCTGAACATGTACACCGCGGCCTCGGCTGTGGAGAAGAGACGACAGAAACACAGGAACGAACACACCGCTACAGCTGACGCTGCACGTCCGTCCTGTACACACACACACACACACACACACACACACACACACACACACACACACACGGATACAGCTGGTTAGTATCTTCTGCTCTCCCTAAGCTCCATATTCGAACATTATGACTGCGACAGCACAATCAAATGATGGTGACAAATGATGGTGTGTGTGGGTGTGTGTGGGTGTGTGTGGGTGTGTGTGGGTGTGTGTGCGCACGTGTGTGTACATACTAAGCAGTGTACGATGCAGATGTTCCTCTGGTCCTGTTTGAGCCACTGGTGCATGTTCTTACACACACTGTACAGACTCGTCAGAGTGGGAGCACGCCGCACCTGCCAGCCACACTCCCACACCTACACACACACACACACACACACGAAATCATATACATACAGAAGTACACTTAAGTAGCCATACAGGTGAATCTCAGGTAGGGCTCTGTGTGTGTGTGTGTGTGTGCGCGTCTGACCCGGTTGTGGAAGCGAACTGGTCTGTACGAGCGTCTGGACAGGTTATACACAGCGTAGTGACCCGCGTGCCGAGAGTCCAGATACAGACGCACGTCCTCGATGTTGTTCTTAATGGCTGACTCCACCCCTTCAGCTGGGAACGACATGACTATACACACACACACACACACACACACACACACACACACACACACACACACACACACACTCTTCAGGCTATACTAAAGGAGTGTAATGTTAAAGCTCATCAGTGGTCAGTATTTATGTAACTATCTGTTATCCATCATAACTATTATCCACTGTGACATTGAGCATGTTGCCATAGAAACGACTCATCACGACACCGATTAGTCTCTCCAGATGTAATTACACCGACTCCGACATGAACGTACTGTAAATTACACAGTTATTACATTCAGTGTAGTTCATTAACACCATTACAGAACACACTACACTTCACCTCATCGTGTTCAGAGTGTTTTAGCACGTGTGTTTTAGCGTGACCTCTCACCTGCTATTCTGGAGGTGATGTAGGACAGGTCCAGATCTCCCTTAGCATAGCTGAGACACACACACACACACACACACACACACACACACACAGAGAATGGTTTAAGTCACATGCTCTCAAAGTTAAAATTTCACCATCTTTAGTGGTTTCACCATGTCACGCTAACATGGCCGCTCACACCGTCACTACAGCATCACGTCACTGGGTGGTGCATCAGAAATACAATGTGTACACTCACTAGGCAGTGGTTCAGATTAATAGGTAATGGGAAATTGATAAACATATAAATCACATAATTACACTTATTAAACAGCTAAAAGAACAGAAACACTACATCTACTATCAGCGCACACACACACACACACACACACACACACACACAGGTTCCATAAGCACGCCAGGCAAGGTATAAAACTGAAAGAAGAGAGCACACACACAGCAACAGATCTCTCTACCTCACACACACACTCACACACACACTCACACACACACTCACACACACACTCACACACACACTCACACACACACTCACACACACACTCACACACACACTCACACACTCGGAGCACAGAGAGAGCTGATAGTTACCTGGAGCTGCATGCGGTGGGCGGAGTTACACGACCACAACACAACATTTAGAAACAGAACAAACAGAAATAATGAACAAAAAATTAAACTCACACAAACCCATTAAACAGAACTGATCATGAGAACCGTGTTAGAC